>NW_008682133.1:0-1457 GCF_000695815.1 Acanthisitta chloris
CTGCCATGCCATCTACCTAAATACTGCTGGCAACTTCAAAATTCAAGATATCAGCCTATCTGCCCTGTTTTCAGGGCTGTGAGTTGCATGTATACCTAGATTTGATTGATGCATCCCTTCTCGGAGAAGTGTTTCTCACAGGTCTATTTTTGTTTTGCATTTAATGTTGTGAAATGTATAACTGTCCAGAGGATAGAAGATCTGAACAGTATGTGCTCCCTTAGTGATTGCTCTTAGTACTAGGTTAAGATGTAGGCCAGCTTGTGGCATCCTGTGTCTGGACCTATGATTCTTGTATTTTTAGTTGAACATTCCTTTAGTTTCAATAAGAAAGAAGACGAGAGTGAGCTTTAATGCCTATGGGTTGCCCATGGGTTTGTGTTTAGGTAGTTAAGAAAAACTGAAGATATCTCTTTAATCCTCAATTATAGGACAGATCCCAGAGCATCTAGATCCATAGCTCAGGCTAGGATCAGACAGACTGGATTTCAAAAGGCTGGAAAACCTCCTGTTGACTATCTGTACTCAGACTTGACTAAGCTTGACTCTAGCTTTAGTGGGCTGGGCTTATCTCTGGAGATTCATGAGTAGCACTTGAATCTTAAATCTACAATTGTAAATTTTCTTAGTTTGTCCTCTGACTTCCTAGATTTAGACCATTGAAGTGGGCAAATAGTATAACTCCTTTTACGCCTCCAGGTCAAATAATATAAGATATAGCTGAAGTGCAAGCTAAATTAGACACCACCTAGTTTCTTCAGGGAATGTTTCAAAAGAGAATGCAAGACTTGGTCCATAAGGTTGACATCGCTATTTTAAGATAGACATTGGATTCCAAAAATAATAAAATTATTATAGTTTTGTGTGTAAGTAATAAATAATTCAGCATCTTCTAAATTAAAAATACTAAGAAAGACAGTTCTTGCCTGACTGAGCATTTGTTCAAGTAATAATTTTAGAGGGAGTGTCTAGGTGACGAGTCCATTCAGCCCATATTGGTTTACCTTTAAATTACTCAGAAATTTAGCTATTAAAGTTTGAATAGCTGCAGTGGTTTACACTACAGTACTGCCTGATACCCTTGGTAGAGAAATCTGAGTTAATGAGAGACCATGGAATAGAAATCACTTGCTTTGAGCTACTCTTTCTTTCTCCTTCCTTTGAAGAATCATACTGACGGTTTGACTCAAGAGGTCAACTTGATGTGGAACTAGCTTTTCACTAAAGATCTGAAAATCCATAAATATGGGGACAGATTGGACCTCAAACTTTGATTGCCTGTTATTCTTAAAATATACTTTGTCATGCAGCTGAACAGGAGGAAAATCAGTACAATTTATGGCGTAATGGCAATGGTTTATAAAGAATTTATACAAACATAATTTTTAAAGGGAAGAAAGTTTTTTAGGCTAGTATGAATGTAGCTCAATAAGTGGAGCCCACTGGCTAAAAAAAAA
>NW_008682133.1:1589-3938 GCF_000695815.1 Acanthisitta chloris
CGAAAATTTTTTAGCCTAGTATGAATGTAGCTCAATAAGTGGAGCCCACTGGCTAAAAAAAAACCAATCAAAGCAGTGAATCATATAGAGAATTCCTTTTCCCTGACTCAGACTCTTGGTCTTTCTGAGAATACTACAGGTAATAACTTTAAACAAGAGATACCTATTCAATGAGAATTATTTAAAATACAGAGAGATCAACTCATAGACTTGAAGAAGAATTTCATGTGCCATGTTTTTGTGTTGTTACAGAGTAAAACAAAAATATTTGCATTTTACAGATTTGTTTCCATTCTTGTTTGCAGAATAAAAAAGTTGCATGCGACATGCAGACTGTGATTTGCTACACATGGATCAGATTCCAGTGGCCATTTATTACTGGGACCAGCTCTTTATTCCAATGGCAATTAATTTCCCCTTCTACAAATATCCAGAGCCTTTTCTCATATGACAAGATTTCAAGTAAATTAGAATGTTAAATATCTCAGTAACCAAATAACTGTTTGTAAACTTCACCAGCAATGATATAGTCCTAGCAGTTTTCCAGTAGAAAGATGTTTCTGTGGGTAATGAGTACTCTACTTAAACTTTGTTCATTTGGCCAGGGTATGGATAAGGAAAATTACCCTCTATTTAGGAAGCTTTTATAGTAATATTGGAAGGTACTTCTCAGTTGTTGGTATTAAAAATACAGATTATTGCATAAATCTTTTGCCAAGAAGTTGGATAGGCTAAATAAAAAGAAGGCAAGGCACTTCTCTGATTCTTTCAGACAAGTCACTGTTGTGTTTTTTCTCTGGTTTTGGTTTGGTTTTTTTTTAAATTGCACTTTTATTGATTCATTTTCAATAGTTTATATACTGGTCCCTCCCTTTCTCTTTCTCCTTTTTAAAAAAGTGGTTGTCCTACACTTTAATTCTAAAACGAACTGAAACTCTTTTATTTTAAGGAGATTTTTCAATAGCAAAGAAGCTTTTGATCACTGAACTATTCAGCTTTATCAACAGATCTACATGCTGTTTTCTTTAAGGCATATATTTTGCTCTTGCACTTCCAGTGTTTCTTTAAACCAAACCAAACCCCAGAAAACACCACTCCATCTTTCTAAACTTCTGCATCCAGATTTGTTGTGAATCTGTGACTTCAGCCCGTGTTTTCCCAAACTGTTTGAAAATGAATCATGAATAAACATGAATTGAGATCTTCCTTAAGCATTTCAGATGTGAAAGTTTAGGAGCCTACTGGCAAAACTGGCAGAAAAAAATGAGCAGTGTACACAGTGGGATTGTGCACAGAGTGTTTCCAACCATCCTATTCTGTTCATCACTTTTGGAAACAGATCACTAGAATATTCAGCACTGTGAAATCTGTCTCCAATCTGTTAAATATTAGTGTTGTGATGGTACTGTGAAGACTGACTGCAACCAGAGGAGTAGATTAAGCATTATTGGAAGTATGCACCTATGTATTCCACACCTGGGATCAACATCAGTATTAATGGATCTTGGATATGCTTTGACCTTTCTTAATCATCAACCTTTCTTATCTGTGGTTCAGAAATTTTGTGTATGTGATTATGACAGAGCAAAGCAAAAAGGGGCATGTCACTTTTGAGTAATTCAGCTTCCCCAAAGGAGCAAGTTTAGCCAAATCACAAATATGCAGCTAAACTCAGCACAGAATTGCATGGATCAAGATAAGAAACATACCAGCTGGGGAAAGTGAAGGCATCACATGCTGCAGAGAAAAGAAAAGCAACACAAAAACTTGTCAAAAAGTAGAATCACATCTTCAGGCAGTATGCAGGATAGAATCTGTGTTGCTGATTTTAGCACTGAATCACTAACCTTCACCTGAATAATCTCCTGAGGACTCAGTGTAATGCCAAGAACTCGTCTGAATAACATTCAAGCCATTAAATAGTTCCTGTCATCCTGAAAGTATTGAGAGAAGAATCTGCAAACAACAGTTATCATCTCAATGAGGGAAAAATTCCCTGAAGACACTAAGAACTCAACAGAGAAGAAAATTTAGGGTGGGAAGCAATGTTAAAGCTTAAACTCCACTAACAGAAGCAGACACTGAAGGAAGTGCTATGCACACCTCGAAAATCTTTGATGTCAAGCTATTTTCTCTTTATTCTTTATTTGGTATGCTTATTACCTGCCAACTACCTGCTCATTCTGATGGACAAGCTTGTTACCCCAAACCAGCCCCTCATTATATATTCTCTTTTTAATTCTTTCCTTCCTCATTCCTTTATCTTTCTCTTTGTAGTCTTCCAGAAACATAGAATTATTTTGTTTAAGAGGCACATGTGAATGTCATCCATTACACACACACACCCAC
>NW_008682133.1:3959-40259 GCF_000695815.1 Acanthisitta chloris
TGAATAACCTCCAATACAACTTTTAATTTGGTCTGTCCTCAGAAATGAGCTTCGATGGAAGTTCACACCTACTGACTGTAGCAATACCCTCAGCCCTCCTGTCTCATAGGAAATTGTCTTATTATATTTAAAAGGAATGACTATTCATGTGGCAATGTCCACTTATGTTTCTTTTGCTTCTTATCTTTTCATATAACATTCATTAGAGAATTTTCTCAAGTTTGTCAGTGATAAATGTATTCAGTTGAAGGCAGTTTGAATGGTCTAAATAAGTGTATTCAGTAGGAGACATTTTGAATGGTCTAAATGCTAAAGATTTTGTCATAGTTCTGAAAGCTTGTAAAATCTTAAAAGATCAATATTTGCTGAAAGACTCACCAAAAGCTGCAATGACAATTCAAGCACTTAAGGCTTTTGCTAACATTTCGCAAAAATTGCATTTTTCATTTTTACATTTTTATTGGTGCTGTTGTTCCCATATTTGTGAATAGCTCTGCTGCTGGCTTAGTCTTTTAAAATGAACACATGCTAAAGCTTGAAAAGCTTGTGCATTTGTCCAATTCAGCTGTGATAGTCAAGGAAAGAGGCAGTACCAGAGAAGTATCATAATTTACTGTAAAGTAATCATTGCAAGAAGATAACATAGTCCTTTGTAGAAGCTTCTGTGTGCTTTACAGAAATAGCATGTCTAAGATTGACTCAAAATTTCTGCTAAGACTTATTTGAAAGGTAATAATGCATATACATCAGAGAGTCATGAGGAAATAAAATGGTGTTACATTGGGCTGAGTGATGGATCCACTTGGTTTCTCTCAGTAGAATGATGTGCTTGCAGATGGGAAGTTAGTATGAATATACAACATCTATAATGACTCATTATAGATGTTCATCCACTAAATAAGTTAGTGGTCAGTTCCAGGAGGAATTCCCTGAGAGTACTCAGGAACAGGAATGAGGGATAACCATCTACCTGTGTAGCTGCAGAAAAGCCTTTCTGCAATTCCCATTCTTGCTGTAAAATATAGCTGTATGCTCTTCAGTCAGTAATATTTTGATGTATTTAATGTTAGCCCTGGTGTTTACATGTTACAGAAAAGAAGCAGGGTCTTTGGAGAGGTTCATATTTTGCCTCATATTGCTACTGTGATTGGAGATACTGCCTGTCCCTGCCAGCACAGATCTGAGACGAGAGGAAAGGCTTAGCAGAGTTTGAAAAAGTTTGTTGTCTTCCACCTTTATCCTAAGCAGATCTATCTTTTCTGTCATTAACAGAAGGCATGAGTATTCTGAGGCAAGAAATTGAGTATTTAAAAACAGTGCAGGAAGAAATATTAATGACTGGAGTGGGAATATTTTTGATGTTAGCAATGGGTTGTTCAAGTGAAGAAGGAGAGATAGTGGGAGACAAGGGAAGAGAGGGAGAGGGGAGTAGCAACCTTTGTAACAGAAGGAGGAGCATGTAAGCCCTTCTGATAGTCCAGGTACTACATTACTCTTCAGAATTTTGTGAGAAACAAAAGTGGCATTTCTCTCAAATTGATATAATGGCTGGTTTAGCTATCTGGAAAACTGAGGGGTTGATGAAGACAAGTAAGTGAATGAATAGTTCTATCTGGTAGCAACTGTCTAGTGCACTGCCTTGCTTGATACACCCTGATCACCTGATGCTGGATTTAGGGAAAAGGAGCACTTTTCAATAGCTGCTGCTTTTTTGTGTAATGAAGAGGATAATTCCTTTCCCATCAACCATCACACAAAGTGAGAACAAGAGAGGCTCATGCTGGCTGAGGCCAGTCATGGATGGTTATAGGCTGATGACAGTCTGTAATGGAGAGGATTGATGATTTGCACTGTACAAGTTATTGCTTGCTAACCCCTAGAATTAAGTTAATAAGGTTGTGAACTCAGCTAAACCATATCTGGATGTGGTGTCTGTACTTTGTGTGTCAGGCTCAGTGATTAAGTTGCCTCTAGCATTTCATGGATTTGGATAGCCTTTCATTTTCAGCTGTTCTGTTTCCCATCAGCTGCTACACAGTGATGGGTCTCAACAAGAAACATGCAATGTGCAGTGTAATTAATGAATGCATGATAACCATGTATTTATTACTGCTATTTGTAAGTAGATTAATGAGTGAAATTCTGCGGTGATGCAAAGACACTCTGCCAGGCCTCTGTCCCAGTAAGATCTATGGCATATGAAGAGTTTCAAGAATCTATGCTTTTGGTCTAGAAATTCAGCTGTTCAAACACTCAGCTGTCTGATTTTGCCTAGCATAGTGACTACTCCCCATCATGAATAGTGAGCATCACATATTTATAAACTTTGTCTGATTGAAAATACATAAAAAGACTATGGAAAGGATTTCAGAATTCAGAAAAATAGTTTGAATTAATTTGAGCTGCATTTCATACTGGATTTCTACATTTTAAATGTTTTAATAATGTCTGTTTGCACATGCATACATTTTCACTGGGACACTATCATTTATATTTTTTGTTCTGTTTGCTGACAAAAAGAAATTAATCAAATAGAATTTATGTTAGTGTAAGGAAATATCTACTTAGACTTAGAAAACTGTCCAAATTATGTGGTTGCAGCCTAGTTAAGCATAGATGTTCACTCAACTATAGCTCTTCAGATGCCTTCCTGTTCTAAAATATCATACTTCCAACACCAAGAATGTCTGTGTACTGGGTAGAACAATGTCAGAGTAGACAAGTGTGCCAGAAACTAAACCCTCCACTGCAGACTTGCACCAGCTCCAAAGCCACACGTTTTCCCCATGCCCCAGGAGATGTGCAAGGGACTGACACACAGCTCCTGCAGTATATGCTGAATGCAAAATTGTAGGGCTTCAGTAAATCACTAAGGAAATCAGATCCCAAATTTGAAGAGCTAGGATTAAGAACATAGTCCTTGTAGCATCCTCCCAACAGAGCCAAAGGACTTAGAGGGTTTGTGCTTCTCTGACTTGATGCCAGAACTGAGTGCTGCTTCAGCACCATCCTGCATACTGCCAGTGGAAACTGTTCTGTAATTCATTCCTGAGCTACTGCTGCAGTTCATAACAAGATGCTGTACTTTTTGTTTTACTTCTCCCAATGTACCAGTCTATAAATTGTATTCACATTTATATTTATTTAAAGCACTGCCAAAACAGAAAAAGCTTTTGTAACCTCTACTCCAGTAGCTCCTTTGCAAAATAATGACTTACAAAAATATTTCTTTGTACTACACAAAAAGGAAATAATTATAGCTCATACATACATTTCATAGAATTCATCTACATAAAAAACTATTCTGGGGAGAAGTATGATTATCATGTCAAAAAAAGGAAATTATATTTTCTATTCCATATGGTATCATGGCTGTTGCTATTGTTGAGCTAAAGCATTAGAAAATGCACTAATTCCCCTTATCTTCCCTTCCTGCTCCAGTGTATCTGGCTGTCAGGTGAACAGCAATTTGACCTTTTAAGTTTTTGCAGTATCTTAACATATTATAGAAATCTCTGAAAGTTTATCTAGTGTATTGTGTCACTAGTTATAAATAGTTCAGGACTCATTACACCCTCAAAGCTGAGGAGTGAGCCAAGACACATATTAAGTTTCTTTGACTCTTTTATAAAGCTGCTTGTTTAACGTGAAAATCTCAAGGACATGCATCCCCAGGGGTGGTTGTCTTATGCTCCAGTAATGGAGATTAAATTTGTGGTAGTTAGCTAGCTAGCTCTTTTTCTAACAAGGAAACTAAAATTCATTAAAAACTAATTAGGAATGTATAGGAGGTTAATACTCCATGTTAAGCCTTATTAATGTGAGATAAGTAATTCATAAAGTATCAAAGGACTGCAATGGACAGAATTAAGAAGAATTATACCACCAAAAACTACATTAAAGTAACATTAAGGGTCTTGTTTGAGCCTGAAAAAGCCAGGAAATTCAGAGTTAAAGCTAAATCTCTGCTGTTAACTCACGTTTTTATGCTGGGGTAATGCACATGATGGTTCTCCATTAAGAAGACTCAGAGTACATCATTAGGCATTCTTTGCCTACAACTGAAGCTTCAGTATTAATTAAAAGAGAAATAAATCTTAAAGAATATGGATTATTGACCAAATGGTTTCACGTTCTTAGGATGCTTAACATGCAAATTATTGGCTAGATCTGAGAAATGTCTCTTCAGATCATGCTATTACAGCTGCTTTCCAAGGCATGGTGACTTGCAGTTTTAGCAGTCAAAAAAGCTATTAGGCTGTAACACTTGTTTTCTGAAGCAGAGTGTTTTGAATGTCACAAGTTTCAAAATGAAAGAATTAATTATTGTAATTTGTTTTGAATTTTGTTTTGTGTAATGATAAACTTCTTTCAGTCTGACTTTACTGAATAATTTAAAGTGAACAATATTCCACACAATCATGCTATGATGTCTAGAAAATCATTTTCATGGTGGTGCTCCAACCTCTACCCATATCCAGCCCCTTTCCTACAGCTGCAGTGAGGGCACATATGCCAATGTTCCCCCACTGAAGCACTTCTGCCCCCTTTTAAATTGCAGAAGGTGCTGATGTAAATGTCAGCCACAGTCCCATCACACTAAAGCACTTAACTAGAAATTCTTGTACAAGCTTTCTTTAGCAATGTATGAATTGCTGAAATGACATTTGGGTGAAGCATTAGGAATGGGCATTTGTGGCATCCTATAACTAGTGAAACCTTGCAGAGTGGGAGGAGAGTGCAAAAGAACAGGGAAAAGAAAGTAAGTGCATAGTAAACCCTTAAATATGGTCCTAATCTTTCCAGTAGCAAATCCTGATGAAGAAAAGCAATAAATCCAAAGGGGTTTTTGACCATTACAAAAGGATTTTTAGAACGTAGTCAGTCAAAAGAACTGCTTGCTCCTGCCCATGGCTAGAAATGCCAGGGAACACTGACCCTCTACAGCATATTTCATGAGTAAGATCCAAGGGGGTATTCCACCCAAGAACTTGCCTCCACTAAAAATGATGTGCAGGCAATAGATTTTTAATTGAAGTGAATTAACATTTGTATGTTTCACTGCGAAAGTGACTTTTAAAGCTGATTTGAGTGATAAGAAAGTAAGAAGATTTGACAATTTTAAACACATAAGAAATACTAATACCTTACATTTTTAAGTGCTTTTTATCCCAAAGGAACTCTAAGTGCTTCATAAGCTACACAGATGAATTACTTCATGCATCTCTGAAATGCAGCTACCTCTCTCAGTAGAAAACAGGAGCAGCTTTACAGTGCACAGCTTTATGATGCAAGTATTGCTAAACAGGCAAAGGAGGATGCTGTAATGGCTCTGAATTATTTCATCTCTCCTCTATCTACTCAGACAAGAACATCTTTCATGCATCTGCTTTGGTTGCCATCTCCTAAGCTATAATGTTCAAGGCATTTTTTTTCTAGACCAAAAGTGATGGCTGGGCCAATAGATGAGCATGTGCCTTAGGAGAGAAAATTCAAAACTGTATTTCAGTGAGACCCTGAGTGGCAGCTGCCTGTGGAAGTATACAGTTTTACCAGAAAGAATACATGAAATCCTCTGAACTTATGTAGGTAGACCAGAGCATCTGTTATGGACAGTCCTGAGCATCCCTATAAATTTTTTGCAAAGCTAAAGATCCTTGGGAAAGTTCTGTAGCTTTTTTTGAGGTCATATAAGACATATAGTTGTGATGAGATGATGAGATGTAGGGAGTTTCTCAGGGGAACTTCTCCTCTACTGATGTTTTTTCTTTCTGTTGTGAAGCATTTTAGCTTTTTATGTACATTGCTTACTTTTATTGTGATATATTTTAGTGTATTGACAATATGCTGTGTGAAAAGTAGAAAAATTAGTTGTCTCAGACTTATGAGTAGGAAGATAAAAATCCACATCATTATGGGTTAAAATTAGCATATATATCTCCATTCTAACTTGTAAAGGTTCTAAAACACTAAGGAAACAAGATTTATTTTTTTTTGTCACTGGCTAGAAAAAAATTTATTCAGTGAATGTGAAGTGGCCAAATGAATTTCTTTCTCAAAAGAATGTTGACAAGTCATGACAAAAATTTTTCTCTCAATTATTACAAGGATAACAATATATTATGTCCTTTATCTTATCAATAATATATGCACTACAATGTTAGTTGTTTGATGCTGAACTGAATTTCTCTCAAGGCTTCATGCAAATCTAGAAGGGATCAACAGGTTCATTTTGTGTAACTTTTGTAGAGGAAAGGGAAGAGTATTTATTTGTTGCTCCTTCGCAGAATAATTACCTGTTTAATTAATGCATGCTTTGGAGAAAAAAATAAAACAACAGAAAAACCCCAACAAAACAAACACCACATCATCCTCATTTAATAATCCCCAGATACAAATCCCACTCCATCATATGGTGATAAACTACAACCTCTATTCCCGGTATTCACTTCATTTCTACACAAAATTTGTCTCTCATGAGCTTTGCAGACCACAGAGACCTCTAGTTTAGGTATTCACTTAATTTCTACACAAAATTTGTCTCTCATGTCCTTTGCAGACCACAGAGACCTCTAGTTTATGCTTCTAGAGAGCATGATCAAATAATCTTTTAGGTGACATTCCTCAATATTTTCATCTGAAGTCATTCCTGTGGCATTTCTCTAAACCCTGAACAATTTTTCAATATTTTTCTATGGATCAGACCTCAGAGCAGTATACAGTATATGAGATGTGAGCTCACTAGTTATGCATACAGTAGTCTCTTCTGTTTATTGATTTAGCCCTTTCAGCTTCAGTTTCACACAAAGTGATGCATTTTACACAAACAGATAAGCACATAAAGCATATGCACAAACTTCTGTTGTCTGTAGTCGCTTTGCTCATCTTTTGGATACACAGCTATGGAAAACAAAGCCAAGGAGCAAATCTCACTTTTATGAACAAGGGAAGTACTTGATTAACAACTTGCCTAAACCTGTAGGTGTCTCCTGCAGTTAGAACTTGGCTGAGAGTTTTTCAGTACATGACTGAGCCCTCAAGATGATAAAAAAATCAGTATGCCCATTTTCTTCAGCAACACATGCAGAGATCTGTCTTGAAGAACAGATGATGGAAACCCCACTTAAAAAAGCCTCAAAGATTACACCATCTTAAAAGCTATTAGGTTGATATTCCTGAGACCTGGTAAGGATGTCTGTGGGGTATGGTAAGTCACACCTGGCTACAGAAAACATTTTTCTAAAAAGACATCCAAAGATACTTGTCTTCAAGAATCAACAAATGGTTAAACAGCTCATCATACTACACATGTCATCATCTGTATCCACTTAATATCATAAGATTTATAGAAAAAAGTTATCCTAAATTTGTAGCTTTGGGCATAAAAAATATGTTTTGATTTTTATTCATTTCTAGAAGGAATGATTCATCCACATAAATGTTTTCAGCAGGTTTTTTAATTCCATTTTTGTTGGGAAATATCTGAGTTTAAAAAATGCCACTCTAATTTGATTATAATATTTTCATTAATTTGTAATATAAACAGTACAGAAATGTAGCAAAAATAGTGCAAAACTCCTGTAAAATCTATGGTCAAGATGAGCTCCTTTTTTTCTGTTGCTTGTTAGACTTGCAAAATGTACTTTGGCACATACACAGTGCATGACAGTGCCTAACTACCTGAGAAACTCATAAAGCAAAGTACACTTACAATATGCTTGAAGTCTAAAACAGAGAGCTGGTTTACAAACATATGTCAGATGCATAAGGATGCAGATAAGCAATTTTATCAGACATTTCTTGTACTCCATGTAGAAGTTCAGAACGTTCGAGGACATTTGTCAGTCTTACTGTGTTCTATTGTCATTTTCAAATGCCTCAATAACTTTGAAAACCAATTCAAGAATAGGTAGAGCTATCGTGTTAATAAAATAGAAATTTAGGAGGGTTTCTGCTCCAGACTTTACTAAGTACCCACAAGACACACTCCAGTCACTGAAATGAAAGAGTTTTAGAGGAGAATAATATGAGGAGAATATTTCAAATAAAATTTAATCTCTCCCTTGGCTCACAGAAAGTAGACAAATCAATACTTTTCTCAAATTTAAGTAAGATATAGACTTCAAATTAGGTAGAAAGACTCACTGAGTCTTAGAAATTCTTTTGAGGAGCATCATAAGATAGGCTAAATATATTTTCAGGGAAAAAAAAAAGGCACCACTTAAATTTTTCCTTTTTACTATAGAAGTCTTGCCCAAAGTCACATTCTCAGAAAAAAATAATAATAAGCTGCCACAAGAGTTATTGGCTGAATACAAAGTTTGAAATTAATTTTCTGTCATGACATTCACACAAAGTATTGTATGGGGGTGAGTGGTTCTTACTGCAAAGGGTGTTGGCAGAGCCTTGACTGTCTCATTTAAGTGCCTCTGCATCAAGGGCTTTTGGTAACCCTGTCATCAAGTTGTTTTCTATCTTATATGAAATATATCACCATTCAGTGCGACAACTCAAGTTCCAAGTCTAATGTGATTTCTTTGACATCTCTATAACTAAAATTCATTTGCTCCAAATTTGAACAACAGTTCAGAATTCCGTGAGTGAATATCTCTAGAAATTTTTATTGGGGTTTTTTTTGAATTAATTTTAAGCTGCAGTAACCAAGCTTAAGCTTGTTAGTAAGCAAACAGTGATGTGCTTGGAAGTTAGGCATCTGCCTTTCAAATATAAATTGGAGTACCTGACTAAGGAGGATTTAGAGTAGAATTCACAAAAATCTCAGCTTGAGGAGTTGACCTGTTCGCCAGAATATTCAGAATAAAGTTACCTGACATGAGATAAGGCAGTCAACTCACTTCTGTTGAAAATGAAATTAGTCTTTTTTTCTCCTGGTCTTTTCTCCACTCCTGAGATGCACTTTCCATCTGCTCTATAGCTCTCCAGGCTCCTCTGAGAGCTGATTTTGTTCACTATTCTGCAAGAAAACTAAACCAGCAAGAAAAGAAGAACATCTTTCCTTGAATTCAGTGAGTTCAAGTAGCTAACGATGGACTTGAGTGAAAACTAGGGCCAGTGCAAGGGAGGATGTCTGGCAGCATGGCCAGGAGCAGAGAAGGAGGAATCAGAAGACAAGTCAGTGTGTGTTGGGAGCAGCCAAAGTGAGTCAGAGAGGCACAATGCTGTTTTTCACAGCTGGGGTTTCCCAGTCAGGGCTGCAGCTACTTGCTTTTGTCAAAACCTGTCCAGGGCTTACTTACTGTATCAGTTCTATTTTTCTCTTGAAATACAGCCAAGGAAGAGGATAGAGCAGCTGTGATCTTGACAGAGTTGGGTAAATCAGCTCTTTCGCTAGATACAGGAAGACCTACTTGCACAATCCTGACCAGTTTTAGAGAATACATAGACTTTCAAGACTGCAGTACTGCTGGACCTCTTGTAAAAGGTTATGGCAGCTAAAGTCAGAGGCAAAAGCATTTCAGGTTCCTAAGAAAGTTATGCTTTTCCCCCCCCTCTTCTTTTTTTTTTTCTAATATAATTTTCCTAAGCATTCTACCTAAATTTGATTTTATCCTCATCTGCTATTTGAGTCTTTTCTTTTGCTCTATTTATAGCTCTCCTGAATTGTAGTACAATAGAATGCAAATCATACTGCAGAGGCCTTTGGAAGGTGACAAAACAGTTCCCTGTTTAGAAGGCATCCCACTAGCATAGAACATGGGATCTCATGTCAGCAACTGACTGAGCAGCTCCTGCTTGCAGCCTGTTGAGTAGCTGCTGGGTGACCTAGTCACAGATGACCTGGGAGTTTCTTACATGAGCAAGAATTCCTTTTATTCTGAAACACCCAGTCAGAGCTCTGGGTACAGGAACCTACAGTTTTAGGTGTACAAAGCACAATTGAGCATCTCCCACACTTTTAACCCCTCTCCCCTTAGAATTGCAGTGAAGATCAGAGCCCTTTGAGTGCTATTTTATCATTAAGGTGAGCATCTTACATACGGTGCAGGACTTGTGAACTCATAATTGCTTTTGCTCGAGAACAAAGCAGAAGAGGTCAAAGAACAGCAGAAAACTGGAAGGTGCCTCAATACAGTGCTCAGAGCAGCCCTGGAGGCACCAGGACTGCCCCTGAAGGCTCAGTACAGCCTCCCAGAGTGCTTTAGCTCAGTCATTTCCTTACAAGGTGTGGTAAAAAGATAATTTTCTCCCTTCACACTGAAAAAAAAAATTAGTTGCCTCTTATCTCACTAGACACTTTCTGCATCAGCTCCCGCAACTTGAGCCATAAGGGCAAATTACTGTTCTTTTATAATGATCCAATCTCCTTCAGCACGACTCCCCGATCAGCTTTTATCAAACGATAACGGGCACCTGACAGATGCCTGTTACCAGGCAACCCCTGTGCTCATAAACCAGCTCTCCATGGCTGAGGCTTCCTCATTATCTGAGGTGGTTATATTTCAATGGCCCTAACACATAAGTCAATGCCTTCCCTTTGTTAGCTCTGTATGAGACTGTGTATTAATTTCAGTCCAGAATGGAGACCAGGCAACACTAGGAAGGATAGATTTAGCAGGGTGATGTCCATAGGCTGCTCTTCACCATGGCCATGGTAAAATATTAATTGGAACTACTGTGATTGTACAAGCTAATTTTGATGCCAGTTCTGCTTTAACAGCAAGCATCTATTAAAGTTAGATGCAGTTAAAGAGCTGAGCATATTTATGCAGCTGACCTCCACATTTGTCACCTTTGGTACCTGGAACCACTCTTTGCCTGAGGTACTTTTCTCAGAGACAATTATCGTGTTATTTGGAGGACTCCAGGGATAGCCAATGTTATTCAGATTAGATTAGGGAGTAATTAGAATTAAGAATAATTGATGCAAAAAGCAACAGAAAACCTGATTAAAAAATCACTAATAATCCATGTGACTCATGTTTCTAGAGGCATTGTGTTTTGTTTAGCTTGATATTAGGGAAACTACATGGCAGGCTAGAAGCTCATTTTTGGGCTCACTAGCTGTCTGACATTTATAAATGCGTAAACACTGCACAGGACTGTGCTGCCTCAGCCTGATCATCTCCATATCCATTCACCCTCTCAGCTGAAATAAGATAACAAGTACCACTTGCAAAAGATTTGCATGTGATTTGTGAAAACCTGCTTCCTAGGGCCTTAGACCACTGTTAAGTTCACAACTGAACTCCCTTCTAATAAGCAATAACTTTTTCTTATTACTCAGCAAATCTTCAGTACAGTCAAATCTAAGAAATATGAGTGAAGCAATACTTTTGTTTCAGACACAAAATCAGATGAACTAATACCATTTAAGTTAAACAAAAATAAAATCATAATTCAGTAAAGGATATATCAAGAATGAAAATGAAGTCTAATTAGGGAGTTCTGATGTAAGCAAAGCCAAGGGGGAGGAGAGAGCAAGGTTCAATTCTTTCTTTCAGCTCTGCCAGAGTAACAAAGACCACTTTATCCATGATTGTGGGGATGGGGCTGAGCTGTAGTTGCTGATTTTTTCAACTAAGTCTGAAACTTGTGCCAGCAAATGCTTCTTTTTTACAAGAAAAGTGGTTCCCTGTATTATATATGGATATTTGGAAGACTGCCAAAGCATTAGATCTCTATGAACAGATAATAAAGAAAGTGTCTGTGTATGCCACCAACTGTAGATCTCTGTCCTTTCTTTAACTTTTGCATTGTCCTTAGGGAAGGGCAGAAAAGTAAGCCGAAATTGTTCCCACTGCCAGTTAGCCACTTTCTCAGCAAGTAATTTTCCTTTTGAGACATACTTGTGCTCTCTTGTTTGCAGCCAGCTAAACAATAAACCTCAGTCATGTAGGGTGTTGCAAAAATGGAGAGATGGAGTGAGATAGAGAAAGGCAAAGACAGAGAATTTGGATCACCATCCAAATGGTGATCATTTTATACAAGCCAGGACCAAAAGCTGTGGTTTTATCAGGCTCACTTGTTAGTCTTAACTAGGGAGACAGTGTAAGGCTTTTTCTTCTCATTTCTCAGTTACTTTCATGCACATATAAACAGTCCCTGTGACAATGCCTGTATGCACTATTTTCCCACGGATAGTTGATGCTGAATCCATTGCATCTTCTGGTTGATGAATAAAGTGATTAATAAATCACTCCACAGAGATAAGGCAGTTTCTTCTTAGCAACAAAAAAATGCTAAACTGAAAAGTAAATTAGGAAAGCAACATATCATAAAATCTTAAAATAGTTTGGGTTGGAAGGAACCTTTAAATGTCAGGTATTCTGACCCCCCTGCAATGAGCAAGGATATCTTCAACTCAGTCTGGTTACTCAGAGCCTTGTTCAGCCTGACCTTGGATGGGGCATAAACCACCTCTCTGGCCAGTCTGCTCCAGTGTTTCATCATCCTCATTGTGAAAAATTTCAACCTTATATCTAATCTAAATCGACTCTCTTTTGTTAACCATTGCTCCTTATCCTGTTGCAACAGGCTCTGCTAAAAAGTTTATTCCCATCTGTCTCATAGGAGTCCTTTAAGTATTGAAAGGATGCAAGATCTAAATAATACTGAGATGCTCAATTTTCTGTTTACTATTTTGATCAAAATGGAACTTTGGTTTCTAGTATATGTGGAAAAAGCTTTAAATGTTTGACATCAGTATAGTCTTTTGAACTCTATGTTGGAGTATAAAAAGTTCAAATAAAATATCCAGTAAAAGGTATTACTTATTTGTTATATCCTGTATTTGGATTTAATTTGTCATCACATTGGTGTAACTACAAAAACAATGAAGCATGCTAAAAAATATGTGAAACATGAACAGTTTTTGAAATTAGTGACTCAGTGCGATAAATTTTGACAATCACATTGCACTGTTTTGACTTTTTTCCACAACTGCTTATACATTTAAAAATCTATAATTCAAACTTTTCAAAAGAGTAGATTTAACACATGGAAAAATTACCACATGGAGCTGTAAACCCTCCGACAAGGATTTTGTCTGATTGTATCACTTTAGATGAGGAAGACAAGGATTGGATAACATGACCAGAATCCTGTGTTGCCTAGGCAATTAGATTGTATTTGGCATTTGTTTCTCTTGCTTCATCTTTCTTTTCTTTTCTTTTCTTTTCTTTTCTTTTCTTTTCTTTTCTTTTCTTTTCTTTTCTTTTCTTTTCTTTTCTTTTCTTTTCTTTTCTTTTCTTTTCTTTTCTTTTCTTTTCTTTTCTTTTCTTTTCTTTTCTTTTCTTTTCTTTTCTTTTCTTTTCTTTTCTTTTCTTTTCTTTTCTTTTCTTTTCTTTTCTTTTCTTTTCTTTTCTTTTCTTTTCTTTTCTTTTCTTTTCTTTTCTTTTCTTTTCTTTTCTTTTCTTTTCTTTTCTTTTCTTTTCTTTTCTTTTCTTTTCTTTTCCCTTTCCCTTTCCCTTTCCCTTTCCCTTTCCCTTCTTTTAAATTACCATTGTGATTCTAGGAATGACCTGGTACATTTATTTACCTACATATAGCTTTTTCTTATCTTAAGAATTAGTTCACCATACTATAGTGAAACTCTAGAAGTTGATTGAAGGAGCACTCAGGCTTACAACATTTATTTTAAAAATATATATATTAAGTATGAAATCAAGCTTTTAAGTTCCTGTAGACTTGGAATATTGTACATGTTAGATTCTTGAGTCTTGAACTACTAATTGAAGTGATTGAACTACTCAGGGGTATGAGGAACAAGTTGGTTTCTGATTATAGAAATCCTGTCTACAACGGGAGGAAATCCTAAATTAGAGACATATATCATATGTATGGAATAGCACGTGCATCAAGCACCCATTATACAACTTAACTGACCTCTTTCAGGAGTTCCAGAAGTATTTATTTTGAAATAGTTCCTTGGATACATTGACTAGAATCAAGTGTACCTCTAAAACCTGCCAATTTCTAGTAGAATTCTTTGGAGAGTGCAACATTTCTGTATCTGAGAGATTAGGGACTCTACTCACAATGACTGGACCTTTCAGTCAGTGGAACTTCATAATATTGCTGGATTTGGCTCTTGTGGAGATATTCTTGATTGCAAACAACCAAAGATATCTAAATTTAGTCTGATGATTTCCATCCCAAGAGAGTAAGTGCTATTACACAAACCCACAGGTTTGTTATAGAGTGAAGATGTGGGAACCTTATGCTTTCAGGCAAAAATTCTATCTAATTTTCATATAAACTTACTTCTTTTACTGGCTATTTGATACTAGAGATTTCAGAATTGATTTATGTTACTTTTAATGCAAGCCCTTGACACTTGCTTGTGATTATATGCCATTTAATGCCAGTTCCATATTGAAGCAGAGTGAAAAAGGGTAACAGCTACCATGTATGAATTTCTTGAAGATGTAGCTGACACATCATCATTTAGTTCCTGTGTCAAAGAAGACAGAACTTGTATTTAACATTCTGTCTGAAGTGTATCCTTACCAGGTAATGTATTTGGACATTTTGCTCAATACTTCTTAGAAAGGTTGCAATTCACAGCTGAGTCCTGGTATCAGTTTTTTGAAGACTGAATGGAGGCTGTCACAAGGGCTTAGCTTGCTCAGCTGGTTGATCTTGCAATTTAAAAATGACCATGCTTGAAGTGAAATATTTACCTTTGTTCAGCAACGTAGATTTTGATGTGATCAACTCTAATGTATTTCATTATATCACCATCATCTTCATTGACTACTGTATCTTTCTCTTATTCATGTTTTCTTTTTTTCCTAAGTACAAACAATACATGTTGCCGTGCAAAATAGAACTTGTAAATAAATATGGTGGAAATATTTCAATTTTGCAGCTTTATGTTGCTTCATCTTGATGAGTGGTTCTTATCTGGTGTATAAGCTTTGATATTTATCAGTACAATTCCTGTGATATATCAGTATAAACTAACAGCTTTCAGCAGTGGCATTTTACTGGTAGAAGCTCAGTGTAAAAGATTACATTATTCAGTAAATATTTGTTGCTAATAATAAAAAGTACTTTCTGTTCTTAAAAATATTATGACCGTGAACCCAAAGTTTTCATCTTTCTCTGCACTAGTTTGGAGATGGATCTATTTTAGTTCAGATCCAAGGACATATACACTCTTAGACAATACTCTAGCTTAATTTCAGCCCTACTCTTCTCACTTCCTCATGCAGTATTAGCCTATAATTCAGTAAATAGCTGAATCTGCTAGTTTTCTATTGCTGTCTTCTTTTCAAACACAAAAATCTATCTGTGAATATTACCTAGGATTAGAAAACTGTCCTCTCAGTGCTAATCCAGGCAAACACAGTTTGATGTCAGGTACCTTACAGTTTCAGGAGAAATTTATTCTGCCCTTGTAGTAGTGATGTCTCACTTAATTTTTCAAATATATGTACAAAAATAATTTTAGAACAGTCTTTTATGTCAGGTAATCATTACACTTTTCATTACATGTACACCAGTGTACTTGTCATGTAATCCAGAAATTCTTTAGTGTCATTTAAAACAAACTTCCTTTGGGTTAAGATTTTAGTTTTCCTGACATGAATTGCTCTCTGCATTCAGATCCCTGCTCTTATCTGCAAGCATGAGAGCATTTGTTGGTAACATCACCAAATCTGGAGAGAGGAATGTATCCTTCTTTTATTCCTTCATAGTCTGCAGAGAAAGACAAAGTAAATTTTCCCTGGCAGCTGTAGTTCCAGGAAACAGAGGTTTTTGTGAAGTTACATATTTATAAAGGTGTGTCAGCTGGCCAGAGGGTCTGTTAGTCACGTTCATTTCTGTAGTCTGATGCTGCTCTCATGAAAAAGTACAGAGAGACTCATATTGATTTGAGAAGGAGTTAGCTTGGTGCCTTAATGACACTGCTGACTAAACGGCTGCGGTTAAATTATCAGGAGTAATTGTAAAGAATGAAGGAGGAAAAAAACCATGGAAAAACGTGATCCAATGTGGCAATGAGAGCTCTCCTACAAAGTGCATACCCCATTTGTAAAAGTTACGCTCAGTGCCAGAGCTCTCAGAGGTACATTGATTTCCTCGTGAATTCCAATGGTTTCTAATCACAAAGAAATTATTCAGCTTTCCTCTGCAACTAACATAAATATGTGGGAATAAGATTAAAGCGCTATATACACAGATAAAATTCAGTCAAATTCGTAAATTGCCCTTGGGCCAGTAAACTAATAAGATATAGTGACCCACTTAAGCAGCTTGTGTGAGAAAAAATCCTGCATAAAGTCAGCAAAACCCCCTTTCTTTGCTGAGATGGTAGTTGTAGTGTGCTAAGCCTGCTTTTTTTTCAGCAGCAGTGACTTCTTTAAATGTATGGTTTAGCACTGTACTGCACAGAAGCTCTGGAGTTAGGCCATCCCATTTACCAGCTATGAAAATGTTTCATTGAAAGTTTTGACTATATTAGGACAGTTTATATCCAAGTGCTAAACAAAAAAAAAATATTTTTAAAAGTATGATTGCACGTGTGCCTCTTAATATGCTTCAAAATGCAAGTAAAATAGATTATGAGCTTCCTGTATTTAGAATAAATGAAATATGTGGTTAATGTAAATAAGAAAGGCAAATGAATTTTCATGTAAAATTCAATGTTTTCCAATACTTACAACTTTGTGGCACCAGGGAAATTACAGTTGTGGAACTGTTATGCTTATAGTAATAGACACTGCAAAAATCCAGATGAGCTGGACTTATGGCCAGACTTTGGTTATAGCTGTGAAAATAATCAGCGATACCAAAATTTAGGGGAGACTGAGATTAATTGCCAAGGTAATTTTTTTCTGAATGCTGTTGCAGCTAGATGCTATAGTAAAGATGTTAAAACTGTTTAGGGGCAGGCAGCTAACATGATTGCTGGAGGGCCTGAACTTTACAAAGATTTCATGGAGATGATGGGTAGAAACCTCAAGAACATGTGCCAGCACAAAGATTTCACGGAGATGACGGGTAGAAACCTCAAGAACATGTGCCAGCTAGTGAGGAGTTGCAGGACCTATTAGTCATTTACAGTGAACAGATGAGTGATGAGAGAAGTACCTATTAGTCCTTTACAGTGAACAGATGAGTGATGAGAGGCACATTGCAGGTTTTAGCCAGAGCTCAGATTAGATGGTCCCTCAGTGAATTTAAGAGGGTAACTATTATGTAGGATCTTGCCTTTTGAGGAGCTTTTGTACAAGGAAGAGGGGAGATCTTGAGAAGCAGTTTAGGTGTCCAAGCCCTCTGGTTGGTGTCTCAGCTTGCCAGTAAGAAAGAATCTCTCCTTTGTATCTATACAGTAGAAATAATCAGAAAAAATATCTACAA
This sequence comes from Acanthisitta chloris, assembly GCF_000695815.1. Classification (NCBI taxonomy): domain Eukaryota; kingdom Metazoa; phylum Chordata; class Aves; order Passeriformes; family Acanthisittidae; genus Acanthisitta; species Acanthisitta chloris. The sequence continues at coordinate 21,288 of NW_008682133.1, forward strand.
AGACCTTCTTAATGCAGAAGTGCTTTCCAGATGGTTAATTACAAGCTGAGATGACCCAAGAACTGCACAAGGACTTTAAAGACAAGTGAAATACATGCAACTTCATTAAAGTTCATTCAAGTAATAACACATGAGATAAGCTGCTGTTGTTTATAGAACACACATAACCTCTCAAAAATTATATCTTGTTCTGCAGTGTACGATTTGGCAGCACCTTCTTTAAACAATGTCTTGAGGGTTATATTTTTTACTTGGTGCACAGGGAATGGAGCACAAAAATTCCATTAGCAAGAATAGGAGCTGTGTGTCTAATTTCTCATTAACAGTTCTTATTAGTGTACACTCTTTAATGCTAAGGCATGGGTTAGTGTAACCTCCCCTTTCTTTAATTACAAAATGCTCTCCAAACCTATAAAATCTTTACAACCATTAAATCCTGTACATTTAAAAATTATTCACCTGTAGATTATGTAATTTATACTTTTTTTTTTCTTGGCTGGCATTAAGCTATAACTTTAGGTACTGCAAATGAGTAATGTAGGGACTGATTTAGAAGGTGGCCATGTTGAAAACCTTTGGTTAATTTTCTTGCATCTTAAGTGCAAATCAATTTGTTCCAATTGAAAAAAATTTCTGAACTTCCTTCAGGTATTTAAAATTCTGTTTCATATGACGTAAAGAGTAAAATCTTTGAAGCACAGTTGTAAACCTCAGTGCAAACAGAGAGCCTATACATGTATGATATCTATATCCCCTTGCCTTTGGCTACGTGTTTGAAAAATATTCATCCCTTCTGGAAGAGGAAGGAGTAGTTACAGATCTAATACAGTCTCACTTAGTCACCTATTATTTATGAGACTGCTTTAGGCAAGCGTTTTCAGACATACCTACCTAGAGCTGGTCGTATTTTCTGTATGTAGGCAACTTGACAGCAACCTTGCTTAGACAAGACACTGCAGTCTTCATCACTTGTATTGCTTTTGATGCAGGGGAAACTAATAATTGCTTTGTGAGAGAATTTCACGCATGGACCTTGGGTTTTAGGCCCCATAGAACTATTTATATTATAGAATCGTGGAATCATAAAATTAGAGATTGGAATGAACCTTACAGGTCATCTAGTCCCAACCCCCTGCCCTGGGCAGGGACACCTCCCCACTAGACCAGGTTGCTCAAGGCCTCATTCAACTTGTCTTTGAACACCAGGGTTGGGGCATCCACCACTTCCCTGGGCAACCTGGGCCAGTACATGTTTAAACATACCTGAAAACTTTGCTTGTTTAATTCCACAGAGTACAAGCATTTGAAGTAGGAACTCCTATTTCATACTACTGTCCTACTTTTTTATGGCTGACAATTTTATTTTAATATGAATGTGTGAAATAGTGATGATTATGAAATGGAGAGAATCCAACTGAAATTTAACCAGTCAATTAAAAAAAAAACAAAAAAGATGGTCCTGAACTGTCCTAAGAAAAGGGATACATAACACTGCATCATAATAATGCCTTATTTTTATAACATCCACCAATGTCTTTTCAGATAAAAGGCTGAGAAGAGAATTAATGTGTCAAAAGACTATGTTTCACAGCCCATAAAGCAACAAAGCATTTTTTCCACGGGTCAACCTTATCCTATATTGTAGATAAAATTGCACTGACCTTTTATCTGTATTGACAAAGATTTCATTCAACAGAACTGATTTCTGACTTTTATACTTGAAGAAGTTGTATACTTCGACACCATAGCAATCAGACCTTTTCAGCCCAGACAAAATACACAGGCAACTGGGGGAAGGTGTTAGAAGCTCTCTTTGAAGATCAACAAAGAAAGGCACTTTAGAGAATATTGACAGACTTCTAAGCTTTTCATACTGCTGTGATTTTATTCTACTTGTTCTCAGCATTTATTTTTTTCCAAATGGGCCATAAATATAATAAATTTATCTAGGTTTATGTACAACTTTGAAATCTGAAGTTGATTTGGTATTCTTTTTTAAGGTCTGTATGGTAATGGCTAAACATTAACATTTCTTATTCCTTAGATTTCTTTCGCAGGTTTTCAACTATTCTGACTGTATCAAAAGCATAATTAAATTGTGAAACAGAGAACAGCCACAGATACTATCATCCATCAACTTGTCACTGGATACCAAGTGGAAGCATAATCTATTTTATGTGCTGCTAGCTTGTGTGTTGTCAATCCAGTGCCTACAGACCATATATTCATGAGCCTGATGAAGTCCTTCCTTTAATGATACCACATAACCTGTATTTTCACTTTCTATATACTTTAAAAATGTATTTTCATAGTATGTGGATTGTTCAGTGTCCTGGAAAACTGTGTTTAGTACATGTCATCATATATACTGGATTAATATCCAGGAAACTCTGTTTCTATTTCTGTCTTCATCACTGATTCACATTGGTACTTTAGATGTGGAACTGAACTACTGAATATTTCAGCTTCTCATCATTTAAAAATTGAGAATAATTTTGGAAAACATTTGCTGCAGTAATTCAGTGTCTATGGACTGGATCTGCCATAGAAATGCTAGATATTAAGCACAGTTAGTTTCACTCATGAAAATGAGACTGGGGCAAACACTATGAGTATGGTTTTAAGTAAAGTGCTGCAGTGCAGATTGCTGAATCATATAAATGGTTTTGGTCACTTGGGTGAAATTATTTTCCTTACTCTTTCCTACCTTATTTAGTCAAACAGTAATTGCTACTGAGTGTCCAGAAGTCTAGGACTAAAATCTTATCTGTTCTCCTGATTCTCTCATTTGAAATGTTGACAAATTCATTTGGAAAAAGAAATTTTTTTAATTGTTTCAGTGTTTGTTATTTCAGATGACAGTCATGATGTTGTAATTTGTCTAGGTTTGCATAGCTTCATACTTATGTCCATAGTTACTAGCTGCTGAACACTGTAGGATGAAGCTTTACTTGGCATATGCAATGGGAAGTTGTGTTAAAAAACATTTTATTAAGCTAGGACTTTTTAAAAGTCAGATCATCAGCATAAGAATATTATGTAAATCAGGTCAATTCTTTCCAAGCAGTGAAAATTAATGTCAGAAAATACATATTTTAGCATAAATTATTTAGTGAAAAGTTCAATTCTTTTATAGTAGTGTGCCTGAAGCATTCGAGTATGGGCATTTTGTCTGGCCATCATTAACACATGCCATGGGAGATTTCACTTCTTTCCAGACATTAGTTTCAAGACTTTTGCCATTTGACATGGGTTTTTTTGGTAACATAACTTTTTTTCCATTATATTTTATGTCAATATTCATTTATGGTCATCTTGCAACATATATCACTAGGTGTATTGGGAATTGCATTTCAAATTGTTTTTAAATTGTTTAGAAATTTGAAAGTCTGCTGTAAAAGCACTGTAAGTCTTTCTGGGAGGAGAGAAGGAGATTGGAGGAAAGGATCTCTGAAGGGTTGCAGAGCTATTATCTGTCCTTTCTGTGTTTCCAACAGGAAACACTCTTTGCTATATACCAAGTTCTTGCTTTCTAAAACAAATAATTTAAAATTGCATTTTTATTTCTTCTACATAAGTAACTTTTGAAATTCTAAACTGCACAGATACTTGTATGTGGGAAGTGATTTTTAGCTATAGCTGAAGAATACAATTGACAATTTCAGCCTATCAGCAAACTTTCAAAATAAAGCTTTGAGGGAAAAATGTACCCTTGAATTCTTGGGAGGCTTGTCCCTGAGGAAAAATAAAACCCTCCCAAACAAAAACAATAAACAAATAAACACTGTATATATATATCATATTAGGGCTGGAAGAAACCCTGCAATCAACACTGTATATATATATATAATATTAGGGCTGGAAGAAACCCTGCAAAGTCAACTAGTCTGTTTCTGTACTCCAGGCTAAAATCTGCCATGACACTCAGGCTTGACAAGGGTTTCTTGAACCTGTCCTTAATGACACCACCACCATCAGCACCACAGTCTCTTTTAAGCATTTATGAGCAATATATTCCAGTGCTTCACTACTCTTGTCATTGGCAAGGTGTTACTATTTTTTGCCATGAATCCTTATTGTCATTTGATTTCTCGTTGTAATATCAGTTCCTTCTTCTATCAGCCATGGACACAGGAAAAATATTTCCTCCTTTAGGGCAAGAATTTTTTATCTCCTTGAGCACTGCTTTCCTATCCTCCTCTTTCTGCAGCTGAGCAAATTCAGTTGTTTCCAGCTTTGTTAGCAGATCAGACTTTTGGTCTGATCATTCTCATTATCCTTTATCAGATACCTATCTCTTTCTTGAATTGCAGTGCCTAAAACTGGACACAGTATTGCATTTGAGCTCTTACCCATCTTGAGGCTATCAACAAGATGATTTAATAATGTCTGCAAGATCCATTCTGGTCTAAACAATTCACTATGGAGTATGTATTCTTCACAGCAGTGTGATGTTTTTTACCCAGCAGAAGACCTATTTAGCCTTTTTTTCTGTGTCTTGTGGTGATATAGATTATTTTTTTCCATGTAGATCATCTTGCATTTCTCTTCTTTGAATGCTGTCCTTTTTTACAATTCCTACAATTTTTCAATATGCTTTTGAATTCTAATCCTGTCTTCCAGTGTGTCTGCAATCTACACACTTGGAGTCATCTGCTGTTTTAAGAAGCATTTTCAATTTCCCATCATAGATGCTGTGAATGAAAATATTTTAAAAAGTAGACCTAAATTGAAGTATGCTCAGCACCCCTTTGTCAGACCAATGATTCTTAGCAATTATGGTTATCTCATCAGTTTTGCATCTACCCATACAGTTACCTTTTCTTTTTAGTCTCTTTCCTATTAGTCTCTTAATTATTCATATTCTAGACACACTTTTTTTCATGAGCGTCTGTTGTTTCATTAAGTTGTTATCTTAATCATTCATATAATTTGTTAATATTTCTGGTTCACTTTATTTTTTCTGCATTTGCATGCCAGCATCTGAGACACTGGATTAATCACTGCTGTGATTAATGTGTGTCTTATTCTATCCTCATTCTCCTTTCTAGGTCCATTTCCATGTCCCTATAGCTTATACTTTAAAGAGTAAGGGAAGAATGTAGCATATAGTTATAATTTTCAGTTGTAGGTACACACTGAGTACACTCATAGTATACTTGGGCAATGTGGAACTGTAGAATCACTCTGCCATGGAAAAGCTGGTTGGAAGAGACCTCTAAAGATTATCTGATGTATCTGCTCAAAGCAGGAGCATCCCTGCACTGTCAGATCAGCTATGGCTTTATCTACCAGAGCCTTGGAAACCACTAAAGTTGGAGGTTGCACAGTCTTTCTGGCCTGTTTGTTTTGCATATTTTAATGAAGGGGGTGGTGTGTGTGTGTGTGCATGTTCAGGGGTAGGTGTTACCTCCTCATGTGCAATGGGAGACTCCTAGACATCAATTTTTTGGCCCTCTACTGGGCATCATAATGAGTTTGGCTCCAGCCACCTCTTTAGTATGTTTTGGAGAGCCATAGGCAACAATCTCAGAAAATACTGGCATTTCTACTACTTCTTTTACTATTTCTAGACATTAAAATTGATTTGTATTGTAAAATCCCCTAAATCCATGGTTTATAGATTAGGTGTGCCTCCCATTGTATAAATCCAAAATATTTGACAAACTGAGCTATAGTTCTTGTCCTTCATGGACAAAATGCAATTGAAAGCTTTGCTGAAAAATAGTAATATAAAAAATAATTGACTGTGAAGAAGCTCCACCCTTCACTGAAAAACTGTGCTTGGGACTTTTTATTTAAGTGTTACAAAGGTTATGTCTTTATTTTGAATTGAATTCCTTTCTGGAGATCAGAGTATGTTTTTTAAAGTAGAAGCAGATTAAATGCAATTTCATATACTTCTGTGAGACTCTGCCAATATAGCTATGGCTAAGTCATAGTCATAAAAGGACTGAAATAATGCAGTATTTAGACCTCTGCAATTCAAGTTTCTGAAATTGTGACAAAAACATCATAAAATGCATTATGATAAACAGCACAGGGGATTTTACTAGGCTAAAATAGTACAATTTAAAACCATATATGTGCAAAGTAGTGATAAAACTGAGCTAAAAATTAAATTCTAAAAATACAGCTAGTATGATATTAATATTTATATTGAACTTAGTGGCAGAAGAAAAAAAGCCCTGAGCAAATTTCCTGCTTAAACATTGATGTTATAAAATACCTTGAAGGTAGGGTCTCAGACAGTACTTTGAGCCTGCATTTAATGATATTAAATGTAACAGAATAAATTATGTACAAACCTGTAAAAATAGAGAAATGCTGAAGTGTACTATAGCTCTCTGTCTGATGTAAATCAGAAGAAATTCCACAGACAGTAGAAGACATACATCAGTGTAAAAAGAGTGAAGATAAATCAGAACAACGTTTTTTGAATTTAGATTAAAAATACTTCTGCTAGACTTTGCAAAAATTTGGCTCTGACTTACTTTTTGAAATATAATATTTCAAAAAAAGGAAAATAATATTCCAAATTGCTACTTACTTTTGTGTTGCTCTGAATACTGCCTGCACCCAAAAGGACCATATCACTTAATTTGGAGACAAGATGATGGTGAAGGAAAAGACTTTTCAAAAATACACAGAAGTGCTAGGCAATGTGAAGTGTAAACTTTCTAAATTATGCAATGGCAAAGAACTGATGGTGGCTATTTTAACTTTGGAAAGCTGCTACAAAATCTTTAAACAATGAAAAGAATGTATAGCAAATGAAAGAAGTATTGTGAAAAATTAGAGAGGCTGAGCAGAAATTTGGTCATGGTTGATGGAGCTGCATGAATGAAGCATGAGGTCTAATGTCTGATGATAGAGTTTAGTTGAAGTGAAGTTAGTAATAAATCACACCTTCTTAGAGTGAGAGTAATTAATCATTGTAATGGTTTATTGAATAAAGTAGTAAATTCATCACTTGGAGTCTTTACCTGTAATACAATTTATTTCTGAAACTATGCCCCAAGATGTTGAGCTTGATAGTATTTACTTACGTAGTAGAGAAGAGTATTTCCCTCCTATGCAAAATTTATGAAGTAGAAATGTGTTGTGTAAGAGGTAAGTCTAAATGACTCTAGGAGATTTCCATTTAAATTCTGTTATTCTGAGTGGTTTTGTCTAAGGAGATTAAGACAAAAGTAAAACATTGGGAGGGTTTAATTGCTTACTTGAGTCTTTCCTTGGAGTTACACTTATGAATACTTGAGTATTTTATTGTCTTATATGTTGCATGGCTCATGTATGTATGTACAGTGTTTTCCCAATATTTTGTGCTTATATTTTTATTTATTTATCCAGACAGTAATTCATCTAACTGCTGTACTTAGAGTTTCTGTGTCCATGTATATTTGACCATGCACGTCCATACTTTTTCTGTTACAACCACTAAGAGAAGAAAAATTCTAAGGGCTTATGATTATTTGCCCTTTTCTTGTGTTTCTGATCAATGGTTTATCTGCCTTCTTGGAAGAACTAAAATTTCTGCTTGCTTTGGAGTATGATTCAATTCTTTCATGGTTTGTAAATTAGATAAAGGTTTTTGTGATTGCATTGGATCATGGGTAACACTATTTACACTCTGTGAAGGAATCTGGCAACTTTCTATATGATTTGGAATGAAAATCTGAGATATTGATATTGTACCATATTTCATCCCAGTTATTTTTTTCCAGTTTATAGCTGTGACAAATGCTGCTATTGTTTTGTCATGAAAGGCCACATATACATTCACAGGGAGGTTGCTCATTTGCCTTGCCACTCAAATGAAAAATTTTGTGTTTTAACTCGGATATGTGTAGCAGATCCCTCACTTCCTCAAGCTGGCAGCCTGAACAAGTTAAGCCAAGCACACAAAGTGCTGTGACAGATCGTATCAACCACTTGGTTGAAGCAGAGTTCTGCATGATCAGTCGTTGTGGGGACCCAAAAGTATTTCATGGTAGAGTTGCTTTCTCATATAAAAATCTTGTTATGTGGTCCTTTGCTATTCTTCTTTCCTCCTGTTTTTGTTTTGGTCCTCTGTTCTTTTTCATACCCACTGCTACAGCGGGTTTTTTGTCCAGGTTTCTCATCTGCAGTGTACAGTGTACCCTGTCTTCAGACAGGAGAATCATAAGATAAAGCTGTAGAGCACTAAAAAATAACACTTGAAAATAACCTGAGATTTTCTCAGACCCCAGTGGCCATTCAAACCAAAATAGTGCTGAGACCCTCTGTCAGATGTGATCTTGGCTTTGTGATGAAGCAGACAAGTCTAATTTCCCTCTGATACCTCTGGGTCTAAAGGCCCTGGTCACAGTATGTTAGCAAATGGCACAGATAATCCTACATAGCTGAAAGAATTTTTCTATCTGAGCCTTTGACAATCAATGAGGAGTCAAGAGACTCAGCTTGATTTCCCACATCTTCTAATGCAGACTACTTCATTATCCAAATTAATCTTGTTCCATAGCATGGTACAGACATAGATATGTAGATGGATCTTACTAACTGAGAATATCCATCTCTTGTAGAAAGGTCCTCATTGGCCTTAGCAAGAGTCATACATTTTCATGGCTAAATATGCCATGTTCTTTACATTACCTTCCCCACACACCACTTTCCCACCAACCTTTGGTCTTTGGTACCCTCCACTAAAGCTGTGTGGATTTTCTTCACTCTGCCAAGTTCCATATATCCACCTATCATGAGCCTGTAGTTAGAATTTCTACCCTTAAGTCTCAAAGGATACTGTTTTGCTTCTTACCCCAGTAGCAATTCTGTTCTGCTGCAGCATTGCCCCCAAAGCTCCCAGCATCTCCCTTCTTTTGGGTTGCTGGCACTTGGTGCTTGTTACTCTTCTCACTTTCTGGTATCCTTTCTGGTTGCAGTTACTGCTGCCAAAAAAGATGACAGAAATATCAATCCTATGCCTGAACCTTGCTGAAAACAGTTATCTAAAGATAAGAATTTTTTTAAAAAGTCTTCCATAATTTTTCATGAGGGGGATTTTTGAGTTCCACATTAAGCAAGATGTCAACATACCTGTTTTTTCATGAAATTTCTTCAGCTAAGACTGTTGTTCACACCCTCAGTGTCAAGTCATTCTTGCTTTCTATATAACATTCATGCACCAAGTATGGACTGAAGCCTGTAATGAAATGTATATAATAAGAAAATGACAGTTAGGTATCTCACTGTATTTCCATATAGGAAATGTTTGGTAGACTGGTATGTGTCTAGCAGATACTCAGAGCCCTCTCTATATCTTAACCTTGCATTATGCCTGTGTGTGCTACACAGAGCTGATGCAGCACTTGCTAAATTGATCCTGTAGTTGTGACTTACATGAAGAATCAGAAGAAAGGAGCAATAACTAAAATTAGTAAGAAACTCCATAATTACTGAAGGTATGGGAAGTACTACTGGGAATTTCAAGGGATTTGAACAAAGCTATGGGATGATGGTATCTGAAAGGCAGAAGAGATATTGTATTCACCTGTTACAGTACAAGATATGTTGTTCATGTGTCGATTCATTTTCATAATCCTATCCTTTTTGAGTTCTGCTCAGAATTTCTCTCTTAGATCTTGCACTAGATAGGAAACTGAACTGGTGGTGGCCATACGGTGGTTTAGGTGTCTGTATGGCTCCAGAGAGGGCCATAAGGGACAAATCCACCTGTCAGTCACACATCCCAAAGGACTCTAGTTATTGGTCAGTAATCTTGCTTTAGATAACATCAGAGTGCAGCTTATCTTTTCCAATGTATTTGTAAATGCTGAGATGAAAATTCACACTATGCTCGGAATTTTGGAAAAAAGATTGGAATTATTGTACATGTGTACCCGAATTCTTCAGGGAGCTGAACAGTGTGCATGAGTCCTGTTGTAGTACTAAAATTTTAAATGTTAAGGCCAGATTCTGCAATGCTGCCTAATATTTCTTCAGCAAGCAATCAGCTGGTTCTTTCAGGACCTGGCCTACAGTTATGAAACATCTCCATCAAGCAATGATACTGTTAACTTAAGAGTTATTAGAAAATATTGCTGAGGATATTAATATCTAATTATACTAAACTGATTTGTAATTAACTCCACAGGAGCACAAGAATAATGCTTGCAGAATTAATTAGGCCAACATTAAATAGGAGACATTTTTCTTTTCTATTTGTTTGGCTTAAGAAATCAATATGGTTATTTTGGAGGGTTTCAATGTTTTATGTCTTTAAGCTTGACAGACATGTATGTTCCTATGGAAGAATTTATTTTCCTCTTTTAATGTACCCATTTTACTTCTGTCTCAATTTGAAACCAAACAAGTGTAAGGATTGCAAGTCAGGATTTATTCTTCACCTTAATTAAAGATTCTCCTAGTCTCTCAATAAATGTCCCTTAATTTGTCCTATGTAAGATAATGACCGTTTAGGACCTTGGCAAGCCTAAAGGGTTTTTTGAGCTGTTCTTTTGGGCTGCTTAGCTTGATATAAATGCAGTTAGGCATGACCTCATTTACCTCTTGTGGAAATAGATAATAGTGGCAAGATGTCAGTCCTTTATTTAGCCGTTTTTATGCCAAGTTTTACTTTTTTTTCTTCTTCACTGCTGACCTTCGGGATATCCTGCAAAGCCCTACCCATTTGCCAGGTTTTCCATAAGGGTTGAAGAAAGAGCATTCAAAAAAGGAGTGGGAAGCTTTTCCATTTCTGTGTATTGGGGAAGGACTTAATTGGTAGTGTCTCAGCTCCTTAGCTGCAGCTAGAGGAATCACAGCACACAGAGGAAAACAGATAGCTAAGAGGTACTTCAAGACACCTCTGTGTTTTTTAAATCCCTTATTAGCTCATATAGTTTTTCTCAGGCCCCACAAGTTTCAAGGGATGTGCAGAGTGCACACAAATGTCCTCATTGTCTTCTAGGGCCACCAATAAATTCCTGCTTTAGGGCTGCTTAGTTCCAGCTGCACACAGAAAGTAGTTGTAGAATGTCCCAAGGTCTTTGTCATATGATTAATTTACATACACTTCATTTTGTAAAATGTGTTTTAACACCTGTTCATTAACTTAAGTCATTTTGATACAGTGTTTCCTATAAAAAATGCTTATCTGTATTGCTATAATGCACAAAGGCCTAATCTTCACAGGGCCTCACTGGAATAAGTTGCTCTACAAGTACAGAATTAGGTGTAATCCTCACATGAAAGATTTCCCTCTCAAATAAACAACATTTGTATTTAAATGTGAGCAGCACTTCTCATATCTAAGCATGAATCCTCTCTGCTTCTTTGCTTTTTGGCAGCAGACTTTATGTTCACACTTCTGTGTTTGAGGTGCACAGGTCAGATGTTTTCTTCATCTCTGGTTTCTTTGATAGGAAAGAGAGCAGTTGTTTCCATGTTCCACAGCTTTGCACTGAGATACAGCTGCCTGAAGCTAATTTTGCCTGCTTAGAAACACTTTGTCCATTTTTTCCTGAAAGCCCCTGAGGTTTAAACCTACTATCTCCATAGTCTCAGGCTGTTTGGCTCACTTGCTTATGTAGAAGAGGTAACCATTAAATCTAGTTTTAATGTAGCGAGAAGGAAACCCAGAAAAATGGAGTAGACCAAATAAAGTGTGACTGTGACTGTTGTGGCATGTCTTTTCAGGAGCTTTTGAACATTTTTCTAGCCTGCTTGCTTCAGTTCTTCTTATGGAGAACTTCATCCTTGGTGTCATACATATTAGTTGATGTTCTGAAGTAGGTTGGGTGTGAACTGCCCATAGAAGCCTGCAGGAGAGTTCTGAGAGTAAAGCTTCATCAGGTTTACTAACACAGTTTGCTGACTACACAAGCTACAACAGCTTGGATCAGCTAATGTAGTAAATTTGTAATTACCCCAAAGGTAAAGTTTTTAGATGCTAGGTACAGCACTTAAAAAGAAGAATTGCTTTCCATAGTGGAATCCTCATTTATTCCTCTATTTGCAGCATCACAGCTTCTGTGACATTGCATTGTATGTGCTATTAATGGGGTTGGGAGTGAGACAGAGATAAGTGTGCACACACAGAATTCTGTGCATATTTCACACACATCTGTGTGTGAAGACACATCTATGTGTATGGAGGTTCTCTAGGTGTATTAGGGTAGAAGGTGGGAGCAGAGAGAGGGAGTGAGACAGAGATAAGTGCACACACAGAAATCTGTGCATATTTCACACATCTGTGTGTGTAGACACATCTATGTGTATGAAGGTTCTCTAGGTATATTAGGGTAGAAGGTGGGAGCAGAGAGAGACTAAAAGGTGTTTTGAGTTTTTGACAGCTACAAGAAAAGTCCTTCTCTTATCCAAGAAACTTCCATCTTGCTGTCCATCTGCAGTACCTCACGGCTGCACCACCTCCAGAGAACAACTTTGCCCACCTGCAGTACCTCACAGCTGCACCACCTCCAGAGAACAACTTTGCTCCAGATTAGAGATGAGCACCTAGTCCAGTGAGGGGCCACAAAGATAAATTAAGACCTGAAGCACCTCTCCTATGAGGGAAGGCTGAGAGATCTGAGATTATTCAGTCTGGAGACTCAGGAGACATCTTACCAATCTATATATATGCCTAAAAGGAGGGTGCAAAGAAGGCAGAGCTGAGCTTTTTCAGTGGTGCCCAGTGAAAGGATCAGAGGCAATGGGCACAAATGGAAGCACAGGAGGTTCCCTCTGAACTTCAGGGAACACTTTTTCACTGTGAGGGTGGTGGAGTACTGGCACAGATTGTCCAGAAAGGTTGTGGAGTGTCCCTCCTTAGAGATAATTCAAAAGCTACCTGGGTATGGGCCTGGGCAACTGGGTCTAGGTGATCCTGTTCAGTCTGTGAGGTTGGGCCAGATGACCTCCAGGGATCCTTTCCAACCTCAACCACACATGATTCCTGTCATCTGGAGCAAACATAAATTTTAGCAACTTGTTAAATAGAAGGCTGATTCTTCAGGTGGCATCTTTTGAGTTGAATGCAACCATTCATGTCTGTCACTTATGTAATTTTCAATTTTTAGTTTTGTATACACTTTATTATGTTTGCATATAGTTCATTCATATTTCAGAACTTTAGAACTGTTTGTGGTCCTAGCTCCAATGTAGCAATACTAGAGGTAATTTTGACTGGCTCAACTTCTGGAAGTGAACTCATTCTGACCAGAGCTTAATAATTCAGAACAGACCCCATGTTGTTTTGGCTAGACCTCTTTTGGTACTAAGATTATCACTTTGGATGTTCTTTCAAAGATAACTGTATTTTGCAGTGCACTTAGTGGTGGACCAGAGCTTAATAACTCAGAACAGACCCCATGTTGTTTTGGCTAGACCTCTTTTGGTACTAAGATTATCACTTTGAATGTTCTTTCAAAGATAACTGTATTTTGCAGTGCACTTAGTGGTGCTGGCATGGGGTATGTTTGGCTACTAATTTTTGCTTCTTGCTGGTGTGCAGTATGGTATGTTTTTCTGGACTGTGTTCATCTTTTGTCCTTGCCAAGGTTTGTTATTTCTTTTGCTTACCTTCTCTGAGACGGCTGTTGTGTTCCTTGGAATTATTTTACCCTGCAAATCTAAAAATAGTTTGAAAATGTTTGGAGGAGACTTGAGACTGCAATGAGTAGCAAATTGCAGGATAGATGTTCTGTGGCCTATTTCTGGTTTAAAATGCTGTTGCAGAGTTGCATAACTGAAGTGCTGAACTCAATTCTCTTGTCCAGTTGTTTTCTCTGAGGCCTATGCTCATACATTATATAGAAAAAAAATAACACTTTTTTATATATCCTAGTAATTTCCTTATACCAAAAAAATAGATTATGGTAAGAACTTTGGAATAAAGTTGTAATTAAATTCTAAGTATAATTCTTGAGGTTGCAGTTGAGAAATGATCTAGAAAAATATAGAAACCATTTTATTGTTGCAGCAGCTGTGGAGTGTGAAGACTTTTTTTTCCTCATCTTTCAGTATCCAAATTGTAATGTGTTAGCTGAAATTAAGCAGCTATAAATCATGGAGAGTAGGATCAGATCTGAGAGAAATGTGACTGAAATGCCACCCTACAGTTAAATGAAAGAAAGACATGTAGGCAAAATATTTGGAATATGTATAAGGCAATTTTTCAATTAATATAAAAATTTATTTTTGCTTTCTAATACTTACCCTGACTTGAAAACCAAATCTTTAAACTACTGTCAGAAGGCCTATGATATTTTGCTCTCTTTTTTAGTCCCTTTATTCTGTATATATTTTACCATTTTCCTGTATTTTTTGAATTACCTTTCATTTTCTGTAAGTGTTTCCACACTTTTAGTGAAGTCCTCTCTGGCTGCTCTTCCTCTATTTCCATTGCCTCTTGCCTTCCACTGTTGCTGCTGAAGCCCATGCTATGCAGAAAATCATTGTTAGGGTTCTCTGTAGCTCTAGTTCTCAATCTTTTTTTAATCAAACGACCATTCTTCCAAAAGTCTATTTTTTAAACCAAGATTCAAGTCTTACTAATAAAAGAGAAGCCAAGGGACACGGGGTCAAGAAAAGGGCTAATAGAGTTTTATGTTATTTTCTGCAGTGTTAAGAGAAGGGTTGGTGCTTTAGACAAGAGTGTAAAATCGCAGACGTTTGCTTGTGGCTGCTGGAGATGAGAAAGTTAAAACTGAGGTTGACAGGGAAAGGAAAGTATGATGTTGCCTGCAGTCTATAAGTGCATGGGTATTTTTCTTCACAGAAGTTGGAGACACTTCTCTAAAGGCTTATCTGATAATGGCTACTGTCAGCTGCAAACTATCAATTTACAGGGATTTCTTATCTGGTGTAAGGCAATTCTGAACATTCAGGTTTCTGAACACTTTATTCTCTTCATTGCCATTTCTTAGGCCAAAATATGAATTATCTGATTCTGAAATTTATAAAGTCATGGGACTGGGGAGGGAGAGTAAGGGAAAAGCTGAAAACAGATGGAGTAAATTGTGTATTATATTCTATAAATTTGGTCAGATTTATTGATGGCATACTCAGCAAAATCAATGAGGAATTCTTGAGGAATTTAGTTTAATATGTTTCTAATCTATAAATGCTGTAAATACTCTAGTACAGGTTAGCAATTCCTGATTTACAAGGATGTAAATATTTCTCCAAACAACTCATGTATTCTTTATTTAGAATGCTTGGTTTGTTAAGTGAGTTTCTAAATTTTGAAACTGATAGCTCTTTATTTATCTCAGCCAGCAAATTGTGAGTTTCTTCTGCTTCCTTAACCTTTCCCTCATGGTCCTCACGGAGCTGATGTGATAACAGTACCCTCAGGCTCCTTAATGAAGTTACAGCAATTTACCTCTAACTTAGGAAATAATTCTATTTTGGGGGCATTTTGATTGTTTGATTTGTATCTTGAGAAATAACAACAGTACTTTTGTATCTGTTAGGATTTTCTCAGTCGTTACAGAACTAAATAAAGCAAACTAAAAATCCCTCTTTTTTTTTTTTTTTTTGATCCAGCAAGAAATTCCATCAAATTTTAAGCTCTGCTTCAAGAAAATAACTTAATCAAATATATATTTTAGGTAGACAACAGGAAATATTTTCTTATTAAGTCTTTCTTAATAGTTGCTAAATTTGTTAAGGAAAGTAACTGATTTAAGAATAATGGATTTTTAAAGTACTTTATTTCCTTGACTACGTGTGCTAGTAAATGTAATGGGCAAGGGACCACTCTCTGGCTGGATGGTGAAGAAATGCTCAAATCTGTTTGGCTGATTTCCCCCAAAACAGAACAGTCACATCCAAACTGCCTACTGGAAATGGACCCTGGCTCAGGGTGACCCCCAAGGCTTGGCCTTGACTGTGCACTGAAGAGTTCTTCTAGCTGACCCAAGTCACAACTGTGCCAGATAGAGTGCTAGTGATTTAAAATCAGAGATGTCTGTGTTTTGCAGAGTTTGAGCCCTGGTTAAGTTATTGGTGTAGACATGGACTCTATGGTACAAACAGCTTTTAGCAAGGGCAACTGGAAATAGCTATTTCCCTCCTTTTTTCCGTACTTTTTATCCTTCCAAACCAGCATGGCAGTGATATGGAAGCAGTTCCTTACAGTATTAGTTGTCTCAGTCCTGTTTCAGAACACTGGATTTATAAATTAATGGTATGGATGCCATAAGAAGACTTTATACATTTCATCTGAAAGGCTATCTTAGTTCTCTTTAAAATAAATATATACATGATTGGTCTGACAGTGCAAACCGGTCTGACAGTGCAAACCAGTCTTACAGCCCAAGTGATAATTTCTCATGATGCTGTTTTTGCATGCTTCTCTGCAGGATTGTAAATGTAAAATCAGGGCACTATTTGTCTGACTAGTATGCAGTATTTTCATTATCAAAATTAGTCCTGGCCTGCAGGGAAGTACTTGTACACTGATATGCTTATTTTTTTCAATGTGGTGATTTGCTGAGATAGAAACATATTTCTTAGGTCTTTGTGTGTCTGAGGACCAAAACCAATGCTTAATAGAACTGTTTTCTGGACAGAATGTACAATCTAGGCAGATGATGACTCTTCTTGCCTTGTTGTTCCTAAACCTTAATACATATTTTCAAAAACAGAAGATGGGTTGAGAAATTAGGTACAGCTGCAGCCAATTATTTTAACCTCTGTTTTTTAGAGTGTGTCTTCACCCAGAAATCTCAAATCATAGATTCAAGATGAGTGAGAACCAAACCAAAAAGTAGCAATCACTCATGGGGAGGATGATTCCTGTGAGAGCAAAGGGTTGAAAGGAACCTTGAAGTTGTCAGATTCAATTGCTATCTCCAAGCGAGGCCAACTTCAAAGCTACGTCAGGTTGTTCAGGGTCTTATCTTGTCAACTTTCTAAATTCCTCAAGAACTGATGTTCCACAGCATCTCTGATCCATATATTCCCAGGCTTCACTGCTTTCTCATTGTACAGGGTTTTTCCTCATGTCAAGTCAGAGCTTCCCTTGTTTCTGGTGATTGCTGCCTCTTGCCCTTTCACCACACATCCCTGAGCTCTGTCTCTGCTGTAAGCACCTTTTAAGTAGGAAGAAACACACTACAGTTTACTCCTCCTTTGTCCTAGTTGCGTGAACTGAAAAACTACAAGTAGATGGATTTTATTCTTTTTTAACACATTGTCAAAAAATAAAAATGTCAAATCAACCAGGATATGAAAGATAACCCCAGGGTATATCTTACTCAGATTTGAAATAATAAGACTGCTGTATGAATAATGATCAGCAATGAGAAAAATATTTTTAGGGAGAAATAGGAATGTGGGGAGAATAGAACCTTGATCACTACAACGTGAGGTAGAGAGCCTGGATTGTTCTGGATTGTAACATAACTAAGATGCAGTCAAGATTAATTTATAAGTTAACAAAATGCACAAGTATTTGAATAACAGAGAAGAACCAAATGGTACTTAAGTTTCAAAATGTTCCTCAGTTTAAAATTATTTTAATCTCTAGTCCAGATGGTTTATATCAGCTGTAAGTTCTGTGTTTTGCATGTTTGCTGTTCAAGAACTTTCTCACCATCTTTCTTCTTTCTGAATGCATCTCTAACATCAGAATATGGAAGATGATGGATTCTTACTGTTTTCTTCACTTGCCTTTTAACCTACAAGCTTTTATTGTGTGGGGTTTTTTCCAATCAGTTTCTGGTGTTTGGAGTGATCCTCACTTTGAGCTCAGTGCAATTTCTTTTCCTTTTATGGGTCAGGCTCTCCAGATATATATCAAACCCTGGCATAACTCATAGTTATCCAGATACTAAAATACAGCATTGTTTGTGCACTGAGGGAGGCAAAGTCTGTCCCTAAACATTTCTTAATGGACTAAACAGGAGGATGAAGTACTCAGGTGTCAAAAAAAATTAGTTAATGCCTACATTTTTTCTTTAACTGAAAAAATAAACATTTTCATAGAGCAGAGAAATTTTCATTGTGATAGACTTAAGACAGATGCTTAGGCAGTGACATTCATATCTTTGAACTAAGATGATTTGCTTTATTTTTATTAGAATGAAGCAGATAATTAAAAAAACAAGTGCACTTCTTTCAAAGTGAATGTGCTGCTACATTTCTAAGTTTTTTTTTAAGAGAAAGAATGAGAAAAACAAATATCTTTTTTCCTCATCAAGATAGTATTAATATCAAATGGTGATAATGTAGAAAAACCAGCTATATTTTTAAAGAGCATTCCACACTACCTTCTAGTCACAGACAGAATGACTCATGGTAGCAATTTCTGTATAAACAAGCACAAGAAAAATTATGAGAAAAGAATTTGCATATTTTAATTTTCAGATACAGCCAAAATTGGTTTGGCTTTGAATGAAATAAACATTCAGTAAAATTGTTTAAGGCATAACATGTAATTGAGTATATATTTTCTTTATTTACTCTTTACATAAAAAATCCTATGCCAGGTGCATCATATTGTTAGCATCTTCCAAGAGTTTATTGTGTGTTGAATACATTCTGACACTTCCTATTTCTGTAGACTATTCAAGGCTGGTTTTTAATTTTTTTTGTAGCATATATGCACATGCACCTGCAATATATATAATGCTTATGTTCATAGATATCTGTTAGTATTAGAGAAGGCAAGTTTAGAAGGTCAAAGGGGTTTCTTTGGCCTTGTTTTTTTTTTCCCAATCAGAGCAGAAAGTTGTGAGTCCATTTGTGATGCTCTTTGCTTTCTGTGGGAAGTACCACAGACAATTTTAGTCTGGACCTGCAAAAAGACTCTATTGTGGAAGGTTTCCTGCTGCATTTCTAGTTCTTTTGTGTGATGAATTTTAACTAGTGGTTGAAGAAACGGTTATTTTTTAAAAATACAGAATCTCTGAACATGATTTACCATAAGGGAAAAACCAAGGCAAAATTTTGTTGGAAGAAGTATTGCTTCCTGTCTTTAAT
>NW_008682134.1:0-280 GCF_000695815.1 Acanthisitta chloris
TCTGCCCCTTTTTTCTGTTCTTTCCTTTTTTTCCCTTTTTTTGCCTTTTTTTGGCCTTTTTTTGGCCTTTTTTTGACCATTTTTTGTCTTTTTTTTTCTTTTTTTTTCTCTTTTTTCTTTTTTCTTTTTTTCATTTATTTTTTTCTCTTTTTTTTTTTACATTTTTCCATTACAATTTTCTTGGGCAAAACAGTTCCAATGATTTCTCATCAACTCTCAGAGAAAATTTCCAAACCTTAAAAGGAAAATTCCATGAGGGGGAGGAAAAAAAAAAAAAAAA
>NW_008682135.1:0-3174 GCF_000695815.1 Acanthisitta chloris
CAGTATGGAAAGCAGAAAAGGCCTTGGGTCTATGTAAGCACTGCTTAGCAATAACAAAAAACATCTTTATATTATATCAACACTGTGTTCAGCATAAACCTGAAACATAGTCCCATATTAGCCACTGTGAAGAAAGATAGCTCTGCTCCAGAAAAAACAATACAACCACTAGAAAATTAAAATAAATTACTATGGTGGATATAACAGAAATCTGTTGGAATCAGGAACAGTGAAGAAATAAAGGACGGGAATCGGAAATGAGATCAGCTGACTGAGGGAGGCTTACACAGCTGACCAGGGATGGGACCATGTTCTTTGGAGGGACATTTAAACCACTCCAGGGAGCACAAGTGAACAGGAGCAGGCAAACAAGAGCAGGGCCCATTAGTGAGGGCAGTTAGAGCGGCAGTTAGGGTGAGCAGGAAGGGCACAGACGTCCCCTGCTTTTATTTTTTTTGTTTGTTTTTGCTTTCTTTTATCTTCCGCAACTTACCTACACCCAGCAATGGTATGTACACGAGCTAAAACTGCTGCTGCTCTTACCAGGAGGAATGTTCTAACCCAGAGAGAACCCTCCATGAAGGATGGCAGCTGTTTAGGTCACTAGCTGAACAGAGTGCCTCGGTCTGGCATTAGTTTCAGAGGACAGCGTGAGTCACACCTGTGTACAATGCAAGCAGGGGAATGATTTCCTGTGCTTGGTGGCAGAGCTCAAGGAAGAAGTAGAGAGGTTAAGAAGCGTTAGGGACAGTGAAAGGGGAATAGACTGTCAGAGTCGCACCCCTTCGACCCCCTAAAACGTTCAGAAGGAAACGGTGAAGCCCTGCCCCTCCAGCCATCTGGCAGAGGGAGCAGACCAAGTAGATGGGGGGGAAAGAAAGCAAGTCCCTGACTGAAAAGGCGAAAGAATCCCCTCCCGACCCCCATCACCTCCCCATTTGCCCTTAAATAACAGGTATGAGGCTTTGGACCCAGAGAGTCAAGCAGAGGATAGTCAAAAGGAAGATACATCTGGAGGGTCTCCAGCTTGCACCCCATCTTCGAGATGCATTACAACCACAGATATAACGAAAAAAAGAAGGGTAATTGTATCAGGCGACTCTCACCAGAAGGGAACTGAGGGCCCTATATGCCAACCAGACCTATCTCACAGGGAAGTGCTGCCTACTCAGGGCTCGGGGAAGGAATATCAGTAGGAGACTCCCTGAGCTCCTTTGGCCCTCTGATTACTACCCACTGCTATCAGTCCAGGTTGGCAGTGATGGTACTAACGAAAGAGGCATTAGGGTAATTAAAAAGGATTTCAAGAAACTGGGCAGACGAGTTAAGGGGACAGAAGCACAGATGGTGCTCACCTCAGTCCCTGCAGTAGCAGGGATGGATGAGAGAAATAGGAAAATCCACCTTATCAACAGGTGGCTAAAGGATTGCTGCTACCAGCAGAATTTCAGCATTTTTGACCATGAGGCATATTCTGTGTTGCCAAGCCTGCTAGAGTCAGATGGGCTTCATCTTTCTAGCAGGGGCAAGAGAACTGTAGCCCATAAGTTGGCAGGGCTGATCAGGAGGGCTTTAAACTAGGTTTGAAAGGAGGTAGGGTGGAAACCAGGCTTCCTGGAGGTGAGCCTCAGGGTGGGAAGCCTGAGTTAGGAGTTAAATCATCATCCCAGCTGAAGTGCATGTACACTAACACATGCAGTATGGGTAACAAACACGAGGAGCTGGAGGCCATTGTGCAGCAGGAAAGTTATGATGTCGCCATCACAGAAATGGGATGGGATGGATCGCATGACTAGAGTGCTGCCATGGATGGTTACAAGCTCTTCAGAAGAGATAGGCAAGGTAGGAGGGATGGAGGGATTGCTCTGTGTGTCAGAGAGTCTCTTGACCCTGTAGAACTTGAGAAAAGGAACAACAAGGTTGAGTGCCTGTGGGTCAGAATCCGGGGAAAGGCCAACAAGGCTGACACCTTGATGGGAGTCTGTTCCAGACTACCCAATCAGGACGATGAAGGTGATGATTTACTCTGCAGGCAGCTGGCAAATGTCTCAAAATTGCTATCCCTTGTTCTTGTGGTTGACTTTAAAGTGCCAGATGTCTGCTGGAAAATTAACGTAGCATAGAAAAGGCAGTCTAAGAGGTTCCTCAAGTGCGTAAAGGACAATTTCCTAGTTCTGCTGGTAGATGAGTCTACCAGGGGAGGGACCCTGTTAGACCTACTGTTTGCAAACCGAGAAGGACTGGTGGGACATGTGGTGGCTGGAGGACATTTGGGGCATATCAACCATCATATTATAGACTTCTCAGTACTCAGGGTTGCAAGAAGGGCCATCAATAAAACTTCCGCCCTGGACTTCCAAAGAGCAGACTTTGGCCTGCTCAAAAGTCTGATTCAAAGTGTACCCTGGGAAACAGTCCTTGGAAAAAAAGGGATCCAGGAGGGTTGGACATGCTACAAGAAGGAAATCTTGAACACAAAGGAGCAGGCTGTTTTGGTGTGCAGTAAGGAGAGCTGGCGGGAAAGGCAGTCGGCCTGGCCAAACAGGGAAACTTTGTAGGAAATTGTGAAAAAAAAGAGAGCTTACCAACTCTGGAAAAAGGACTGGCTACTCAACAACTGTTCAGTAATATAATTAGGTTGTGTAGGCAAAAAAATTAGAGAGACAACAGCACAATTTGAATCAAATATGGCTACTTCCATCAAGGATAGCAAAAAGTGTTGCTATAAATGCATCAATATCAAAAGGAAGGGCAAGGAAAACCTTCATTCTTTGTTGGACATGGGAGGGAACAGAGTCACCAAAGATGAGGAAAAGGCTGAGGTAGTTAACACGTTCTTTGCCTCAGTTTTTAATAATAGGACAGGTTGTCCTCAGGACAACCGGACCGTAGAGCTGATAGACAGAGATAGGAAGCCAAATAACACACCTGCAATCTGAGAGGAAATGGTTGGTGCTCTGCTTAGCTGCTTAGATCCTCACAAGTCTAAGGGATCAGATGGGATCCATCCCAGAGTGATGAGGGAGCTGGCGGAAGGGTTTGTCAAGTTGCTTTCCATCATTAACCGACAGTCCTGGCTCAACAGGGTGCTCTCAGATGATTGGAAGTTGGTGAAAGTCACACCAATCCACAAAAAGGACTGCAAGGAGGACCCAGGAAACTGCAGGCCTGTCA
>NW_008682135.1:3256-4293 GCF_000695815.1 Acanthisitta chloris
CCTTAGCCAGTATGGGTTTAGGTAGGGCAGGTCCTCTCTGACCAACCTAATCTCGTTTCATGATCAGGTGACCTGCCTGGTGGGTGAGGGGAGGAAAGTGGATGTAGTCTACCTGGACTTCAGCAAAGCCTTTGACACCATCTCCCATAGCATTCTCCTGAAAAAGTGGGCAGCCCATGGCTTGGACAGGGGCACTCTCTGATGGGTTAGAAGATGGCTGGATGGCCCAGAGAGTGGTGGTGAGCGGTGCCACATCCACTTGGTGGCCGGTCACTAGTGGTGTTCCCAGGGGTCAGTGCTGGGCCCAGCTCTCCTCAATATTTTTAATGATGATTTGGATGAGGGGATTGAGTGCACCATCAGCAAGTTTGCAGATGACACAAAATTGGGGTGATGGTCAATCTGCTGGAAGGCAGGCGGACTCTGCAGAGGGACCTGGATAGGCTGGAGAGATGGGCTGATTCCAACGGGATGAGGTTTAGCAAGGCCAAGTGCAAGGAAATTTAAAAGTAGTGATTTCATCTTTTGCTTTGCTTTGTTTGTTTGTTTGTGCTTTTTCTTGTTTAAGTTTCAGTTTCATTTGGTTTACTTTGTTTTTCTATGCAGCACATTGAACTGTGAAGTTCTGTCACAGAATTTTGCAGATATAAAAACTTATCTTTGTATTGAGGGAGGCAGGACACCTAAAACCTGACTAGATAAGCAAGATTAGCATATTAATTTAACTTGGGTTCTGCTGTTTTGCTTCTCTCAGAACACATCTGGGGCCACAAAATCCTATGACCAATTGTAAATATTATTTGCATAAATGATCATACTACTTTGCATACAGTTGCTTATTTTGCTTCCTTCTCTCAGGGACTGACAATCTGTTCCCACTGCAGTGAGTTTGGGATTACCTTACACATCACTTTTTTAATTATGTAATTTCAATTTCCTTCCTTCTTATTTATTTCTTACATTCTATGATGCTTCTTTGGGGGCTGAGCTGAGTCTTCACCTTACCACAGTTCTGCTTATCCTTATGTCTCCTCACT
>NW_008682135.1:4338-10463 GCF_000695815.1 Acanthisitta chloris
TAGACCCTACAATGTGTAATCACATCAGCAGAAAATATTAAGAAGTCTTTGTCATGTTGATACACATTAAGCTGTGAAGTATTTCCAGACAATTCGAGAAACTGTTTGATATAACACAAATATGCTCTTGCTTATTGTACCCCTTCTTCATTTGAATTGTATTAAAATGACCCAGATTGTATCTTTTAGTAAAATGAGGTTGGCAGGCACTTTAGGTCATTAAAATCACCTTAATCCCTCAAAAATCAAACTTCCCAAATCAAAAGAAATTAATGTAGAAACCAAACCCCATATTATATTTCTTTTCAGTAAGAAAATGTGATAAAGAAATCTTTCTGAACAACTTAGCCCTCTCTTCGTTTTTAATTCAACACTTGAGTAAAGCACACAAGCAAAAATATTAGTTTTAGTTTCCCCTACCACAATTATTGTGAACAAACAGACCTTTATTTTTCTGTTGTTCACTGTCTACATATGGTTGAGGAGGATCAGATAGATAGATTTGCCTTCTTTCCATCAAGAGGTGGCTCTGTGACTGTTGCTGTCTTTTGCTCAGCATGATTATAGATCTGCAATGCCAAGACTATAGAAGCTGTCCCAAAATTCTGATAAAATCCCATAAAAATCTGAATTTCAGATCAAAACCTCTAAGACTAAAGCTATCTGTACTTTCTTGTTGAGCAGTTCTATCAAGAATCAGTCATGGATATAGGGATACAAACACTCATCTGATAATTAAAACCTCCTGTCAGAGAAGACTGCTCTGGATTGCTACAGTTGTTTTCTGGTCATCAAACACATATCATAGGGTAGATAAAGTCATTTATAGTAGTGAAAAAATTAAACAGCACTTCAACCATAGGAATACCGATGTAGGAATGCCAACACCTGTAATGGATGCACGGAACAGCACAAAGGCATTCCAAATACTCCAGCCAGTGAGTTGGCTTTCTCCAGGGCCCAGCTCAGATGGCTATACACAAACACATGCAATATGGGCAATAATCAAGAAAAAGTAGGGGAGTGCATTCCCACATGGGTATGATATCATTGGCATCATGGAGACATGTTGGGATGTCACCTATGATTGGAGCATTGGAATGGAAGGTTTTAGGGTTTTTAGGAAAGACAGTCTAGCAAGATGAGGCTGGGTGTAGCCCTTTATGTCAATGACCAACTGGAGACTATGAAACTCTGCTTGGAGAAGGATAAGAAGCCAGTCATGAACTTGTGGGTCAAAATTAAGAGGAGGGCAGGAACAGAGAATGGGGCAATCTGCTGCAGGCCACCCCATCAGGAGGATGATGTGCATGAAACCCTCTATAGGCAGATAGGAATGGCCTCATGCTATCAAGACCTGGTCTTCATGGGGGATTTCAACCACTGTGGAGTGCCAACACATCAGGACACAGACAATCTTGGAGCTTCCTCAAAAGTGTCAGTGACAAATTCCTTACACAAGTGATTGAGAAGACAACAAGAAGAGTTGCCATGCTGGAGGTTGTGCTCACCAACAGGGAGGAGCTGGTGGGTAATGTAGTGCTCCAAGGCATCCTTTGCTACAGTGACTGAGAGATGGTGCAGTTCAAGATCCTCACGGTAGTGAGGAAAGTACGCGAGCTCACTGGCCTGGATTTCAGAAGAGAAGACTTTGGCTGCTGCAAGTACCTACTCAGTAGACTCCTGTGGGATAGAGCTCTGGAGAGCAGAGAGACCCAAGAACTCTGGTTGGTTTTCAAGGATCTCATCCTCGAAGCTCAGGAGCAATGTTCCTGACAAGAAAGAAATTAGGTAAAAAGGCTCGGAGGCCTCCATGGACACATAGGGAAATGATGAACAAACTCAGAGTGAAAAAAAAAAAAGAAGCTTTCAAGAGGTGTAAAAAAGGACAGGTGGCCTGGGAGGAATACATGGAAATTGTAGAGGAAGCTAGGGACAAGTTTAGGGAAGCCAAGGCCCACTTAGAACTCAATCTGGTGAGGGATATAAAGATAACAGGAAGGGTTTCTATAGATACGTTGCAAGCAAAAGAAAGACTAGGGATAAAGTGGGCCCTCTCTGGAAAGAAACAGGAGACCTGGTGTAATGTCCTGATTCTCTTGGTGCATTTAGGGGAAGGTAATTTTGAATCACTCTGGGCAGTGCGTGGGAGAAATAACAGAATTCTCAGGAAGTTTAACAAGAAATAACTTTTATTTATAAACTTTGGGTCATCCAGGTGGAATAAGACACTTGGCAAAATGTGGCTCAGTAAACTTCACTGCATGCAAACACAGCACAAAGCTTAACTCAGCACAATTTAAAGAAAAATTTTCTTAGCCAGGCAGTGAACATGGCACTTAGCAAGTCATTAACATGATAATTCTCAATGTGGCTTACAATTTCTATAATGAGGAGAAGAGAGGAGAAGAAAAATAGAGAAAAAGAGAAAGACAGATGAGAAAGAGACACCACCCATGGATTCAGCATGGTCTCAGCAGCTTTGAATCCCGGGTAGTGGAGTGCACCACATGGCACATGTCTTTCTGTCTTTTTGTCTGTTCCTTTCCTCTGAGGCCCTCCACAGTGTGAGGTCACATTTGTGCCTGTGATTTAGGCAGAGCCACAGTGCTCTTAGCATCCATTTTGGAACTCGCAGCAAGGCCATGAGGTCAACCATCAACATTACCATGTGGACTAGTGACTAACTCTTAAGGCTCAGGAGGGTAGAGAGGAAGCATCTGCTGTACCACCTACACAGAACTCACCCTGCTTCCACACCGCTTTTACCACCTGGTCGTTTTGGGCCAGCCAACCTTTCCTTCAGTCTCTGACATCTGGCTACCCTGGACAGAGAAGGCTGAGGTTCTCAATTACTTCTATGCCTCAGTCTTCAACAGCAAGTGCTCTAGCCATGTCACTCATCTTAAGAAGGGCAAAAGCAGGGACTGGGAGAATGAAGTCCATCTAAGGAACCTGAAGTCCAGGGGACCTAATGAGATCCATTCGCTGTTCCTGAGGGAACTGTCAGACAAAGTTGCTAAGCCACTATCCAAGATTTTTGAAAAATGGTGGCAGTCAGGTGAAGTCCCTGATGACAGGATAAAGGGAAATATAACCCCCATTTTTACAAAGGGGAAAGAGGAAGACACAAGGAACTACAGAACTGTCAATCTCACCTCTATGCCAAGCAAGATCATGAAGCAGATTCTCTTGGAAAGAACACTAAAGCACATGGTAAACAAAGAGGTGATTGTAAACAGGTGATGGGTGATAAAACACTCAACATGAGCCAGCAGTGCGTGCTTGCAGCCCAGAAAGCCAAACAAATCCTGAGCTGCATCTAAACAAGTGTGGCCAGGAGAACAAAAGAGGTGATTCTCCCCCTCTACACTGCTCTTGTGAGACCCCAGGTGGAGTCCTGCATACAGTTCTGTTGTCCCCAAAATAAGAGGGACACAGAACTGCTGGATCAAGCCCAGAGGAGGCCAGAAAGCTGATAACAGAACTGGAGCACTTCCCCTATGAAGACAGTATGAGAAAGTTGAGGCTGTTCAGCCTGGAGAAGAAAAAGTTGCTTGGAGACCTCTTAGCAGCCTTCCAGGATCTGAAATAGGCCTATAAGGAAGCTGGAGAGGGACTTATTGTTAGGTACTGTTGTGAAAGGACAAGGAGTAATGGGTACAAATTGAAAGAGGGGAAATTTATCTTAGATAATAGGGTGATACAGCTTTCCTGGTCCTTTTCCTAATGTGAGAAGACTACGTAATTCATGTGACATTCCTACACTGCTAAAATTTATCTAAGGGATATTATGTGGGGCCAGAATTGAGGGATGGACTTGTATTAAATTATGTTTTGGTGCTCTGATGTGGGGCTGTTGGGCTGATTTTTCGTTGTTTCAGAGCATGTACAAATGTGTACTGTGAGACATTCTACTATGAATAAGCATCTCATGGAGTACACACCCAGAACAGGTTCCCCAGCCTGTGAAGGTATTCAAACACCAGTACTTAGATGCGTGCTGGTGGTAAAACACGTGCAAAAACAGAATGGTATAGGATTCACTTCACAGGCAGCACAAGGGAGGCATGAAGCCACTGGTCACACAAGTCTATGCGATTGTATAGATCAAATCCAATTTGGCTAATAGCTAACCATATATTTTAACCACCAAGCAACTATTTCTCTCCCATCAGAGGGTACGGTCATCACCTCTGTAAAGCTAGAGTATCACTAAGAAGAGACCAGCTGAGTCTGCCTTCTGTTTCTTCAAGATGTGTGATGCTGTGAAAAAACTACAGGCAGTGTGAGCTAGTGCACAAATGTAGCTGACATCACTATGGATTAAAACAAGGTGCTAATTTTAGATCTTGTGCTACAAGACATCACATAAAGAGGAAACCCACAAATGATAAATGGACTCACTCTATGTAGATCTGTGTCATGGGGGAAAGAATATTAAAACATGGTAGCTCTTTTGGATAGCATGGTCAAAATGCAACAAAATCTGGTCAGGTACAGTACCAGCCATGAACCACAGTCCAGTTTTCAGGTCAGCTGAAAGCTGTGCTGCATATCTTCTATGGGGTACTATTAGTTCATGATAATCACACTCTCTGCAGTTCCTTTACTGCTGTTATAAAAATGCTTTCATGTTGGGTAGATGTGTTATTTATTATGTGCTAAGAGAAAATAAAGTTGGTAGTTCGGAATGCTGAACAGCAGCTGGAGCTGAGCAGCACAGTTCATGGTCCCCAACAGCTTTGTCTCCAGTTTCGTAACAGTAATGGTGATTTGTCCCGTGTGCTATTAGGCTACTTGAATGACCCAGTGAATATCTTGAGGTCAGCATTTGATTCCTGTCATCTAAGATGGCAGCCCAGGACTAGGCTGGTTTCTAGGCTGAGCTCACACTGCAGCCTCTGGGGACTTTATAATGCACATCTCAATATGATGCACTGTCTCATGGGAGCTGCACTTTTGGATCTCTTCTGCTTAAAAGAGCTGTAAGTCTCCTGACAGATATAGCCATTCTCTGATGGAGCATTGTGGCAACCAATGCTTAACAATGCTTAGTAACGGTAAGACTCGATGATCTTAGAGGTCTCCTCCAACTTTGATGACTCTATGATTCTAAGATGAAGCTGCAATAGCAAGTATAGTCTTCCTCCATCCCTCCCTCTCTCTCTCTCTTTCTTACTTTCTTTCTTCCTTTCTTCCTTTCTTTCTTTCTTTCTTTCTTCCTTTCTTCCTTTCTTCCTTTCCCTCTTTCCCCCTGCGTGGCAGAGAGAGCTGGGCTGCCATCATCAAGGGCCATGACTGTCAAACTGTAGCGTTCCTGAATCTCACGGTCCAGAGACTGGGCTGTAGTTAAGAATCCTGTTACGAAGAAAGAAGATATTAAAAAAGTATTCTGGTCCAGGTTAGGATCCCAGTTGTTCCAGCACTCACTGCTTTAATGTAGCATCACCATGTCACTGCCCAAGGCTTCCAGGCTTTGAAGTCCTAATTGGCCCAGAAATACTCCTTTGACAACACACCCTCAGGGGTGACCTTACTGCCCTCTACAACTACCTGAAAGGAGGTTGTAGTCAGGTGGGGGTTGGTCTCTTCTCCCAGGCAACCAGCAGCACGACAACAGGGCACAAAGTCAAGCTCTGCCAGGGGAGGTTTAAGTTGGATATTAAGAAGAGATTTTTATACAGAGAGAGTAGTCAGGCATTGGAATGGGCTGCCTGGGGAGGTGGTGGATTCACCATTCCTGGAGGTTTTCAAGGCAAGACTGGATGTAGCACTTTCATTGTACATGTATATGTAGAGATTAAGGAGGATATTGATCAAGCTATGATGTAGATGATAATAGAATAAGGGGTGGATAATGCCCTAGGTTACAATTCTGTTATCATTATCATCTCCACAAGCTGTTAAAGCGGCAATGATTTTTATCTCCTACTCATCCCTGATTGCTCCCTCAGGAGGCTGTCTCTGTTTAATGGGCTGTCAGGGACCCATGCATGACCCATAGAATTATATCATCCCATTGTAAGATGCTTCACCTCAAGGTGGGGAGCCAAGCATTCCCACGTGGTGAGGGGAGTGAAGCATTCCCACATGGTTGGGTAGCCAAGCATTCCCACAGGGAT
>NW_008682136.1:0-5182 GCF_000695815.1 Acanthisitta chloris
GGCCGCCACCCCCGACCGGCCCGCACCCCTAACCCACCTTTGTGCATCTGGTTTTCTTGCTTTCGGCACTTTGCTCTCCTGTTCTGGAACCAGACCTGTGAAAAGAAAACGCAAACAAAACCAAAACAACAACCAAAAATGGAGGTGGACTAGGCAGCTGCAAAGGGAGCATTATTTCAGGGCCTAAGGATGGAGGGGCGAGACGAGGGACTGCACAACTTTGCGGAGGTCTCTCCTCAGGAGCAGCCGAGGGGGAGAACTCTGCCCCGGGCAGAATGAGCCCCTCTCTGTGCTGCAGTTCGGGGCTGCGTGGGGCCAGGGGATCCTGCTCCTTGTTGCGGTTTCTAAGCTGAACCGAGGCGACTGAGAGAGCCCTCGCAGCCGGGAAGACTGGGAGCTGCGGCTTCGCACCGAGTCTCCGAGGCCTCTGCATCCCCCGGGCGAGCAGTGGCACTCTTTGTGCCACCCGTCTGGAGCGAGGGTCCTCTCCCACAAACACCAGGATAAGACCACACGCAGAAGGAGTGGGATCCTCGCTCTCTTCCCAGTCACACCTTAGGCACGCTGGGGACAGGCAGTGTGGGCCACGTCAGACTCAGGGTCTGGCCCATAAGAAACAGGACCTCCTGCCCTCTCCCGAGTTGGGCTTGGAATCGATGGTCTCCGAGAAGATTCGGTACACTGAACTGGCACAAAAGGGTCTGATCATTCCCCGTTCCCCAAGTGTTACAAGAAAACAAAATTCATGACTTCTAGACAGACAAGAGCAGCATCTTTTGCAGGCTGGGATGTAAAGAAGTGCTTATGTCCCTACCCGGGAAGTGCCTGTAATCCAATAATCCTGCCACAATTCCAGCCGTTCTCACTCGCGCAGAACTTGCAGTTGCCACTACGCCTCCCCTGCCTCTTTTCCAGGGGCATTTCAGACCTTCATTACTTTTCCCTTTCTGAGGTGCTTGGTTGGCAGCTCCCCCCAAAGCATCGTCAGAGGCACAGACCAAAATGTTTTGCGGACCCTTATCTTTACACCAAAACCTACCGAATATGGACAAACATTGACTTTCACCGCTGATAAAATCTTGTAGTTAAGTAAACACCTACAACCTTTGATGTTCTTGCACTTGCTAAGAGATCATACGGTTAATTAATACTAACTGCACTTCCTACATCAAATTTTCCCTTCAAGCTTTCTTCAATTGCCTTAATGATGGTCATTTACAACGGAGTAATTAGTGCAAAGAAAGGCTTCCAAAGGCATTAATTACCTCGGGTACCTCAGTGATTTTCTTAAGTAGGAATTGGCCTTCCCTGATTTAGAGCACCATTTTTCCTGCCTAGGGTAGCCGTGCAGTGCGCGATTGCGAGCGCCGCGGGTGCAGACAGACCGACAGACCCACCAGTCCCTGTCCCTGACGGCTGTTGCCAGCGTAGCCCTCCCCGAGCTCACCGGGCATCGCTGCCCTGTACAGCGCAGCACGGCACAAGACTACTTTTCCCTGCCACCAACACGCAAATATTAGCAACGTGCATCGCTTCTCCTTTTAACCGGACCGTTAGGGATTTATATACATATATATACGTAATTATTTAAATATGAGCATGCAAAATATCATCGAGGTTAAAGCGACAATAATACATTTTTTTATGGTTGTAAATCCTTGCAGGAAATCTTGTGTGTGTTCCCCACTACTTTTCCCTGCCACCAACACGCAAATATTAGCAACGTGCATCGCTTCTCCTTTTAACCGGACCGTTAGGGATTTATATACATATATATACGTAATTATTTAAATATGAGCATGCAAAATATCATCGAGGTTAAAGCGACAATAATACATTTTTTTATGGTTGTAAATCCTTGCAGGAAATCTTGTGTGTGTTCCCCACCCCAAAGAAGGAATTTAAGCAGCGTTTAAACAACTTCTCTTGCAAATCAGAACATCTTTCAAACCAAAATTATATTTAAATCTGGAAAACGAAGTGCCCTTTCCCTTTAGCTACGAAAAAATAAGGTTATGAGGAATAAAAGTGATGAATTAGCCACTGCGTTAAGCGATAATAAATCAGGCTTGGTGTGATTCGCGATCAATTCCAATTAGTCATGAATATGCTAAGTAAAGCACAGTACACTGTTTTAGACAGTTATTTCTTCATTAAGGATCACTCAGTGATTTCTTTCACAAATGCTCTAATCTGATTTCCTTTTGATTTCCATTAGAGACAGTGAATAATGACATTTAATTTAGCCCTGCACCATAAACCCAAAGATATTTGTTGTAATTGAATTACTGCCTGCTCCTCACTATGGTCTCATAACTTTCAATTATAACCCTGACAGCTGGGTGATATGAGTTTCCAGTACAACACTAAAAATAAAAGGTTAATAAGGACTAGCTACCATAGGAGCTTCAATTTATTTACAGCAAATTTCCACGCTAAATTGAAACTATATCCTTTAACAGCAAGGGACAGGAGGTTCAGATAGGAATTAGAGAACAATTCTGAAAGTATTGGGGGGGAAAAAAGCACCTTTTCCTTTTCTCCCTTTTCCTTTTTTTTTTTCCTGCTTGCATTTATTGATGAATATCAATTCCCTGCTTATTTCCTAATTAATTATCCATTTCTCCTCTTTTCCATCTTTGTATTTCTTTTATTTATAGCTTTATATTCATCCACGCAAACCTCTTTTGTAAGATGATTAATTCATCAAATATTTTTTTATATCTCTCTCATAATCTCTTACTGGGTTTTTTTCTGTGCTCTTTTGAGATCTACAAGCACTTGAAGCACCAATTTTCCTGTAACTATGAACATCCTGTTAAGGTGCTTCTCAGTAATAAAGTACTTGAAAGAAAGAGTGCAGAATTCAATTACAAGTAATTTATTTTTATAGAAACAGTACATCAAGGCCTTGGAAAGATATTACAGAGCCCAAGTAAGAAGATCTGGGAAGATGACATAAGAGTTGATGTCCCCTTCAGCAAAAGTTTAATCTTTTCATTAATTTATGTGGTGTGGTTAGATCAATCTTCCAGGAGAAAAGTAGGCCAGCAGCACTCTGAACTCCTGCAATATCCCCTGCAAGCTTCCCTTCCTCAGGCATGTGCCCGGCACCATCCCTCGCCCAGCTCAGTTTGTATTGAGAGAGGCAGGAGCTGAGGGGAGACAAGTGCCTTTAAAAAAAAAAAAAAAAAAGGGAAAATAAAAGTGAAAAAAAAAAACAAAAAGGAAAACGAAAACAACCTAGGTACTCCATTTATTTCAGGATATGCCTCCAGGAGACAGTTGTTTAAAGCAGGGTAGTGTCTTGCTCAGGCGAAGGCTTGCTGAGCAGTGTGCTGTCAGCTTGCTTAGCACGGTTAAGGAGGGGGCCAAACAGACCCAGCTCCAGCTCGGGGCCGTATTTCTTAACTTCCTGCTGTGCCCTGGCAGTGAGGGCAGGCATGGATGCTTTCACCTATGCCCACAGAGCCATACACGCGCCTGTGTGTACCCACCCGCTCACACCTATAGGAGGACATAAATATGCATGGGCACTTCTAATCTCCAGTGTTTGAAGGCGTTTTGTTCAGCTGAGGGTTTGCCTAGATGACTTTTGCTTCTTGGGTTTTAGTTTGATTTGGGTCTGTTAGGCCAAGCACAGAATTTCAACCCAAGAAGATATTTCCTTCAGGTTTCCCCTGCTCTAGGCCTGCTCAGAGAGCCACAGGTTGATCTTATGAATTATTGCTAGGTAGTTTTTTAATTATTTCTAGATGGGGTTTTTAATTATTTCTAGGTTGGGATTTTGGGGGATTGTCTTGGGGGGCTTGTTTTGTTTGGGTTTTTTGGGGGTTTTTTTAAGATGACATCTGTTTTGTGGAAGCATTCCCTAGTTGGCTTGGGGGAAGAGGGAGTATTTTTCCCCTGCATCAAACTGAAAATCGAACTTTAAAATAATCGATGTGGAGCCACCCAAACAGACGGCTCTAACGGCCCCGGAACTACAGCAACTCGAACCTATTTTCAACACTTCGAAGCCTAATTGGCATTTAGCAGTATCTGAAGCGAGATGGGAGGGACGGGGGGGAAACTCCACCAGATGGGGTGCCATGCATTCATACGTTTGCTGTGCGAATCAGAGCGGGCACCTTTCCCCCGGCTCTGGCTAATCCCGTCCCTCAGCACCCAAACCGTCTAGCCTTATTCACGGCGATTGTTTTCTGGGCTTTTTTTTACCATAATGGTCCCATAAAAGAACAGGGAGGGAAGAAAGTGAGGATTAAGGGACAGTTAATGGCATATTTACAAGGGAAAAAATAAAAATAATTAAAAAAAAGCTTGTCAACACTATCAGCACCCCACCACCTTACTCCCCCCACAACTCTCCCCTCCCCCCCAAAAAAGCACATATATTAAGCCGCCTTCCTAGGAAATACAAGGCACGGGCAAATATTCACAGAGCAGAGTTACTGTTTGTCAGGACAGGTACAGCAGAGATGCAAACAACTTCCCCATCACACGTGTCGCCTCTGCCTTCACCTCCCCTCTTTGGATGAAACGGGGCACTGTGCTAGGATCCTCTGGCAGTTAGGAAGTGAGGTGAGGACGTTTCCAGGAACAGAGCCTTTCTCTTACCTGAACCCTAGCTTCAGACAGTCCCAGCCTCTGGCTTAGTTCCTCCCTCATGAAGGCATCCGGATAGTGAGTCTCATCAAAAAGTCTTTCCAGCTCATTCAGCTGCTCTAGTGTGAAATTGGTTCTGCTTCTCCTTTGTTTAAGCTTGGTCTGTCCATCTTCATCTTCTGATTTCACATCTTCCCTTTTCTCTTTGCACTCGTAGATCCCTGCCGGGAGGGGGAATGGGAAAACGACACTGAGCCTCCCTTCGCACCTCTCCGAAGTTCTCTCACACGGGGGTCTCCCCCCTCCCCTCTCTTCGTACCCAAACTCAGCACACACTGCGGGGGTCCCCGGCCCAGCCCCGTAGGGGTGAGTGGGGCTAGAATCTGGGGGTCCCCGGCCCAGGCTGAGCCCCCCGGCAGGCAGGGGCACCTCGTCCGAGGGCCGGAGGGAGGAAGGGACCCGCGTTGCCTTGCCTGTCTGATGTCTCATCAGAAAAACTATATAGATAAATACAATTTTATTTTCTTTCCAAGGTTAGGAGGAAGCCGGGCCGACCGTTGGCACGGGCAGTTCGGGG
>NW_008682136.1:5279-7521 GCF_000695815.1 Acanthisitta chloris
GAAGTAAAGAGCGTTATGCAAGAAGCTCCCCACCGCTGTCGTGGTGAAGCCACGGTGCAAATATTTGTCTCGTAAAAGAAACTTTCCACGGGCCTGAGACCGAGACCGTCCGTCCCTCTCCCCCTCTTATCATCCCTCCTTCCCCCAAAATACCTGCCAGGGGGTCGAAACCCCCGCGGCTGGTCCGCGCAGCGCTGTGCGTGGCAGAGGATGCAAGGGCCATGGGTGCCCCTCAGCCCCTCCTAAACAGCAGGCAAGCCCCGAGCCTTCTTGGAGCCCAACAGGACTCGGAGAGAGCTTGTGACCGGGGGCAACCGCTGTGCATGCTTGTCCCGGGCAGAGGGTAGAGGGGCAGCGGGTAAAACAGTTCCCCTTTTCTGTCCTGGAGAAGGGGATTTCTTTTGCTTTGGTAAATTATTTCCTACTTGGTTTTAATCCCCCCTTTTCCTTAATTCCAAGAGGCCTAAGGCACTGTCCCTCTTTTAAATCGGGCTAACGAAAAGAGAAGAGGTGCTGGAGCAGAGGGCACCGCTGTAGGCTGAACCGGTTCCCCGGGATCCCCTGCCTGCCTGGGGTGCCCCGCAGGGTGCCCATCCAGAGCGGGCACCGGCCGAGTCCCGGGACCATCCTGCTCTGGCTACCTCCTTTGTCGTGCTTTGCCTTCGGTGAAGTGGCTGGGGGGGGGTGTCATCTGAGGATGATCCCGAATTAAATCCGTTTTCCCTCACCAAGTACACACGTATTATATACATATATATTTATGTATACATACGCAACAAATGTGCGCATGCACATATATTAACCTATATACTTAGGGACATCCCAAAACGCAAATCATTAACTGATAATCGTAAATTAATTAAACGTAGTAGAGCGTCCTGAGCTGTATCTGGGCTAAAGTAAGGCCGGACCCAAACCGAAGCGCTCGTTTTCACTTCCGAAATGAAAACTGTCCCTGACTATGATTTGTTCCCCCTGGCTCCGGGCTGATACTGGCTGCATAAAACTTTGGGAAGGGTCTGATCCCCTGGAGCGGCGTGTTCGCTGATTGGGTTTAATGGCGTTTTGTTCACATTTCTCCTGTAAGGGGAATCCCTATGAAAAGACGAGGGTGCTAACC
Organism: Acanthisitta chloris; assembly: GCF_000695815.1. Classification (NCBI taxonomy): domain Eukaryota; kingdom Metazoa; phylum Chordata; class Aves; order Passeriformes; family Acanthisittidae; genus Acanthisitta; species Acanthisitta chloris. Next base: position 6,400 of record NW_008682136.1, read on the forward strand.
CAGCAAATACCTAGGGAAAATCAGGCGCGTTCAAAAGCTGTTTCTTTTCCGAGGCTACAGCATGTCCGTGATAGGTATAAAATATTAACTAGCATATCGGTGGGACTGAAATCACACGCCGGAATCAGTTGAAATTAGACTGAAACCTGGCATGAATTTAAACTGTCACAAGCATCTCAGCTCTTTCCAACTCCTCCCTTCCATCCCCACCCCCAGCCCTCTCAGTAGATTAGATTAGCTAAACATACAAGCCAGAATTTCGATTCACAGGGAAAAGGGAGAGTAGTAAAGGGTTTTTTTCGTTCGTTCGCATTCCATTTTTTCTTTCTGAAGCTGCCCTGCTTTCATTTTTTAAAACCGTCTCCGATGCAAATGATTCCTCTAAACTGAACCCTCTCGTTTTGCATTCTCTCTACCAGAGAAGGAAAATAAGCAGGGCTGGGTGGTACTGGCTTGTGCAGAAATACGGATACCTGAATATGTGATTACACCCCGTTCTTCTCTTTGGGGAAGGGGTAGAAAAGAGGAGGATATTAAATAATGGTTTGGGCTGTAAATTAAATCGTCCAATGTTATATTAAACAAGATCAAACAGTAGGAAACAGCTGAAAGGCTGGTTGTTGTTCCTCAACCTATTAACCGCTTTTTATTACCCCAAGCAGGCCAGTAGCTCCCCAGGCAGGTCCACCTGTCTAACTTGCCTAGAGACACTTTCTCAACTTTCTAATCCCCCCGCCCTTTTTATTTTCTCCTTCCCCTGCGAGCCTGTGCGGGATTTTTAGCTGGCTTACTTTTAAAAAAAATTTTTTGTATTTAATTTTCTTTTCGCTAAGAGAAGGAATAGTGTTTTGTTCCTCGGCCGGGGCGGGTGCAGTGGTGCCCTGGCCCAGATGAAAGGACAGGCAGGAGACCGAGGGACTAGGTGGCCGGCCCGGCCGGTGCCGCTGTCTGCAGGGATGCTCTGTCTCGCCGAGCCAGGGCAGCTGCCCCACAGTCAGGCTCCCCTCCTTCTCTTTCTCACCCGCCGGAGCCTCTGAGTAGGACAGGCTAACCGACACAAGACAAAATGTCCAGGGAGAGCCCTCTCCACATCCCGATTTCTCCCAGAAGAAGCAGCAGCAT
>NW_008682137.1:0-233 GCF_000695815.1 Acanthisitta chloris
CAAAGCGGTGCAGAGCCCGGCGGAGGGGTCGGTGCTGCCCTGAGGAGGAGCACGATGTGCGGCGGAGGAGGTGCAGCTGTGCCGCGGGCGAGCCCAGGCTGGACCCAGGGATCAGCTCTATCCCGCAGCAGGTGCCCTCGGGGCCTGCGAGGCGAGGGCAGCGCCCGGTGGACATCCTGCCCTTCCCCGGGCCCTGCCGGGAGGAACACAGCTGTGCCAGGGGCTCCTGGGAA
>NW_008682137.1:276-10103 GCF_000695815.1 Acanthisitta chloris
CGCCGCTCGGGACGGCACGGATGAGCTCGCAGCTGGCTCTGTTTTCCCCTGATCAAAGCCAGGCAGATGCGGTTGTTCTAGTCACTTTCTGCTGTGTGGAGGTGAGGAGACACAGCACTGATTCCTTGCTGTTTTCTGACCTGGCTCTTAGCAGTTCTGCTCACAGGAGTGGAGTTCAGTCCTGCTCCTACAGCACCTACTCCTGTGCTCCAGCAACCACCTCTTTAAGGCTGAGAGTGTTTGTAGGTCCTGCCCATCCCCTTCTCCATCCCAAAAAATTCATCTGTCTGCAATAGCTTTATCTGTTGTTTTAAACCTACCTGACCTCACCTGGTGCCTGAGCACGTGGTTTGCCATCACTAGCATCAGAATTTGGGCTGGGAGGTTTCCTTTGCACAAAGCAGAATATAGAGTCTTAGAATTTTAGGGGTTGGAATGGAGCTTAGAGATCATCCAGTCCCGACCCCCTACCCTGAGTAGGGACACCTCCCACCAGAGCAGGTTGCTCAAGGTTTTATCCAACATGGAATGAACACTGCCAGGATTGGGACAGCCACAGCCTCCCTGGGCAACCTGTGCCAGTGTCTCACCACCCTCACAGTACAGGCTGGAATGAAGCTGTTGTGTTTGTGCAGAACCAGTGTAAGAACAAGCAAGGTCTCTAGCTGTACTCAGGCAGAAGCACTGCAGAGGGAAAGTGTGTCAGCTCAGTAACTTCACTTTCACAGTTCCTCCTGTAGGTAGAGCAGAAAGACATAAACAGAGTGAGAGAACTGTGGGAAATGAGTTGCCATGAGCTGGCTGTAGCAGAAGGTAAGGGTGATGTGAGCCAGAGTCTGACTGCTGCTCTTCTCTTCTGCTCTTGAAGGTTCAGCCAAACCCCTGACAGGATGTTGGGGTTCCTGAGGAAGCCAATTGTGGTCACTGCAGAGATCAATGTGAACCTTGTGGCACTGACTGTGATGGGATTAATAAGTCGTCTCTGGGGGCTTTGCTATCCTCGAGCTGTGGTGTGAGTAGAGGAGTTTATTTTCTACCTGAGTGACACAGACTTTTGATTTTCAAACATTTGTGAGTAAATGCAGGAGGAGAGCAGAGCTTGCCTCATGTCAGGCTCTGTAAATCATAGAATCACAGGATGGTTTGGGTTGAAACAACCTCGAAGTTCATCTCATTCCACACCTTGCCATGGGCAGGGACACCTTCCACTAGCTCAGGTTGCTCCACACCCCATCCAGCTTGGCCTGGAACATTTCCAGGGATGGAGCAGCCACAGCTTCTCTGGGCAATCTGTGCTTCAGCACCCTCAGAGGGAAGGATTTAATCTAAACCTACTCTCTGTCGGTGTGAAGCCATTGCCCTTTGTCCTGTCAGTTCAGGCCCTTGTAAAAAGTCCCACCCCATCTTCCTTGTAGCTCCTTCAGGTACTGGAAGGCTGCAATTAGGTCACCCTAGAGCCTTCTCTTTTCCAGGCTGAACAATCCCAATGCAATGATAGTGTTTCCCTAATAAAACCTCCTGAGTGGAAGTTAAAGCCTCTGTGTTTCTTCCCATTCTTAGCTTTCTGCCAACAAATCAGTGTTTGCTTTCCTAATATCCCTGCAGGACACTTCCAGTTAGGTTTGACATATTTCTGCCTCTTGTGTTTCAGTTTTGATGAAGTTTATTATGGCCAATTCGTTTCACTCTACATGAAGAGGATCTTCTTTGTGGATGACAGTGGCCCACCTTTTGGCCACATGCTGCTGGCCTTGGGAGGTAGGTTCTCCTGGAACTGGGAGGTGCCTGTTGCTGTGGAAGAGAGAAGTGCTGGTTGGAAATGATTTGTCAGATCCAGTTACTGGGGGAAAGCACAAGGCAGATGAGAGATTCTGATGTAGAAATAATTGGGGTCTCTTTTATTTGGTATCGTTAGGGTGCTGTTTCATGAGCAGAGAGGAGGTGATGGAGCCATATATCCATTACCTCACTGTTATCCAATCCTTTGGATAAGGAGAAAGGTAAGATGAGAAGTGCTAATGACAACAACTAGGTAATAAGCAGACTCTCAGGCCTGAGCTCCTTTCTGTAGCTGAGATATGCACAACATGAAAGTGTCTGTATGGGAAGGAGAGATTAAATATACATCTGACTTTGTCACTGAGGATCTGTTGTTCCCAATTTATAGTCTTTGTGCCTGTTCTAAGCTCTGCTGCAGGCACAGCAGTATCAAAGGGGACCCTTTTGGGAAAGAGAGCCTCATGCATGGAAGATGTGTATGTTTGGGAAATGGTTCCTAATTTAGCACCAGTTTTTGTACTTGTTTTGAGACTGGAAAATTCTGTTGTTTATGTTGTAGGTTACTTAGGAGGATTTGATGGAAACTTCCTATGGAACAGGATTGGAGCTGGTAAGAGCTGATTTTAACTCTCATTCTATTGAGAAAATAAGCAAAATTTCAGGTGCTGACAGACTCCTTTTTCCTGACACCTTCACTCCTGTCAAATAAGTCTCTTGCAGGTCTCTAGTACAAGTTCTAATCACTGTGATTCCATAGCACAGATTTTCCAAATCAGGTCAAACAGTTTAAGCAGTACAAGATGGACAATAAATTAGCACAAGTCAGAGTTAGATTCAGCAACTAAGGAGTTGTATATTGATCTGTCCTCTCTGCAACTAAGTTTCCAAGCTGTTCATCCCTGTTGTCTCCTGCTCCAGAGTACAGCATGAATGTTCCTGTGTGGTCCCTGCGGCTCCTGCCAGCACTGGCTGGTGCTCTCTGTGTGCCTTTAGCCTACCAGATTTTGGTTGAACTGCACTTCTCCCACTGTGCTGCATTTGGAGCTGCTCTTCTGATTCTCTTAGGTAAGATTATTCCACTGAGCCCCATTCTTCATATAGGAGGAGAAGAGTCCCTTTTCCCATGAGGAATTCTTAGGGTTCATCCAAGTAGCATCTCCTCACAGAACACTGACAACACATTAGAGCCTGAATTCAGCCCTGGCCTGTTGTCAGTCTGTGCTGAGCCTCTTTGGTCCTCTCCATCCTCACAGCTCTCCTCCCGTTCTGGGCTGAGGCTTTATACAAGTTCAGTTCAATATTAAGCAAATTAGGCAGCTTTGACAGCCTCACAGAAAAACACATTTCTTGTGCTGTACTCCCTCAGAGTTTACAGCCTGAGTTACAACTTGTTGGTTTTTAACAGCAAGGACAACTCTACTTGCAGTCAGAGCTCATCAAATTTCTTCATCTCCTAACTGCACCAAACCAACCTATGCCCTTAGCACTATGATTTGACACTGTTCTGGTGTGTACAACTCAGTTGGGTTTTTTTTTCTCTGAGGGGCTGCTGGCAGCAAGACCTTGAAAGGGAAAGAGCCTCTCAGCAGCCCTTTAGCAGCCTGATAAGAGAAACCTCTCGCAGCTACTGAGTGCTCTGATTCTGGCTCAGGGAATCCTGCACAAAGCAGCTCATTGCAGCTCCCTTTCTTGCAGATTTGTTGTGCTCAGTGCCTACTGGGCTTGCTGCCTTGGCTCTTTTTGGCTCAGGAAGCACCTCTAGACTTCCCAGCATTGATTTTCTTTGTCAGCAAGCACAGCAGCTTTATCTGCCTCCTGCCAGACTTTACTACTTGCCCACCTCTTTGTCTTGGAGACAGTTATGGCCATGCACTTTGCTCCTGCTGGAAGGTTTTTGTCCCTATAAACCCAGCACAGCCAGTGAGAACTGGCTGTCCCTAAAGGGGCAGCTCCTTCTGTTGGGTAATGATGCAATTGTCTGAGGTTGGACTTGGCTGTAGATAAGTTTCTCTGATTTTTTTGTCTCTCTCTCTTTTCCAACAGAAAACTCTCTGATCACTCAGTCAAGGTTCATGCTCCTGGAATCAATACTGATATTTTTTATCCTACTTGCAGTTTTGTCCTACTTGAAGTTCTACAATTTGCAGAGACACAGGTAAAACTGGATTGTCTCCATCCTTTTGGATATTCTTGTGGTGACTCCTTTTATTATCACAGACTGTGTGGAGTTTTTTTTTCTATGTCACTTCACCACTCTGCAACTCCCTTCATCTGTCAGTAAAATCCAATGCTTTGACCTCTCATATGGCTGCCCCAGAAGTTTTCTCTTCTGAGCAGTGTTAAAGAAAGACTGTTTTCACTGTTAACAGGGTTGTCTTTTAATTTTACCACAGGAATACAATCCCTTAGAAGTACTTCTTTTCCCACCCAGTTTTAGTACTGGATGATTTCCTTCTGTGCACAGAAACACTGATGATAACAGCTCAGTTAATTTTCCTTTGTTACTGCTTAGAGGCATTGAATTTAGGGATCTTTCTATCTCTCCCTGTGGCTTCACATGTTTTCTGGGCCTTGCAGAGGATAAAGTAATCTTTAGTAAAGTCATCTTTAAACTGAGCTTAACAATGATCTAACACATTTCTTTTGTCTGTAGGATCAGAAGGCAGGTAGTGTTAGGTACAGAAAGTAAATTTTGCAATACCCCATGGGTCAGGGCTGTGAGTTGGTGGCATGGGAGGTTCAGAATTAGATACCTCTGAGTAGAGTAATGAATAATTGAGCCCTGCAATTCTTTTTCAAGTTAAACTACCTGACATCAGGATCCTAAGAAGGTTCCCAGATCTCACCATAACATCCTTTTCTTTGTCCTTTTATTGAAGTTCCTTCTCTGGCAGCTGGTGGTTTTGGCTCCTGCTGACTGGAGTAGCCTGTTCTTGTGCAGTTGGGTAAGTGATGACATCTTACTTGGATTTTAATGCCTCCTGTTCAAGGGAAAGTTTGAATGTTTATCTCTTGCATTAGGTAATTGTGTGTTTTTAACCATATTCTTTTTTATGGACTTTCTTCTCAGGGTGAAATACATGGGCCTGTTCACCTACACACTGCTCTTGACCATTGCAGGACTCCACTTCTGGCACATGATAGGAGACCAAAACCTGTCAAATGTAGGTAACACAACATACCAAATAGATTATGTGTAACTTTTCAGTGCAGGAGCCTTGCAGCCCACAGATAATGCTGTCTGCAGTGGGTTTGTACTAAAATTCCTTGAAATTCCTTGTCTGGAAACCCTCAGAACAGTTCTCAGCACAATTGCTGGGAAAAACGGAGCTAAGATTAAGAGAAGCATGTGGTGTGACTGGCTTTTCTGCTCTTATCCATGTCGTGGTGATGTGTGACTGAAAACCTAGACTGCCTCACATACCTCCTGCTAGCTCCACTTCAAATCCTCAGTGGAAGTTACCCAGCTGTCCATGAAGTTACAACTGAGTGAGGGTGGTTGGGGAAACTTAGAAAGGACAAACAAAACAAGTGCACTGTTTTTTTTGTAGCATTTTGAATATCTGGAGCATGAAGCCAGTGAGTGTTCTCTGTTCTTGCAGGTGTCCTTGCTGTGCCATTTTCTAGCCCGAGGACTAGCCCTCATCATCATCCCAGTGGTGATGTACCTCTCCTTCTTCTATGTTCACCTGGCTCTGCTCTATCGCTCTGGGCCTCATGACCAGATCATGACAAGTGCTTTCCAAGCCAGCTTAGAGGTAAAGGAAATGTGGTCATGGAACTGATTTCTTAGGGGACAAGAGAGGGAATTCTGTCTTATGTTCACTCTTAGAAGAAAGGTGTGCAATCCTGTTTCTTTGATCTTGCCTGTTTGTTCCTTTGATATCACCTAACTACTTTGCTGGAGCACTGCTTTAAGATGAAGCGATAATCACTGAAATCCCAATAACAGATGAAAAGCTTTTCCCAGTGAACCAGTAACAGTATATTCACTCTTCTACTGAAGATTTGTCCCTTCCTACAGGAAACTCGACAGAAGTAGATAGAGTAGTGAAGTCTCACATGGTGACATGGTATACTATGAGATGATAGGATGATTTGCTGTAGAAGAGTGCCTTGTGGAACAGCATGGCTTTATGGATGTTTCCTGGGACCTTGCAGTCTTTCAGGCATTGGTGTATTTACTCTCTGCTGAGTATGGTACTACAAGACTTGATTTTCATAGCTAGAGCCAAATGAGAAGGCACAGTGCTAAGATACTGCTATGTTAGAGTGACAGGTGACCCAACAGAATTTAAATAGCCTCTGGGTGGTTTGTTCTTCCTGCTTACCCTGTCATTACCCTTCTCAGGGTGGGCTGGCTCGAATCACTCAGGGTCAGCCCTTAGAGGTGGCCTATGGCTCTCAGATCACTCTGCGGAACGTGTTGGGAAAGCCCATGCAGTGCTGGCTCCATTCTCACATGAATACTTACCCCATCAGGTGAGCAATCTGCCTGGGTCTGTTTTGTAAGCTCTGGTTCTTCACCTGCCAGCCCAACTGTCATGGTTTGGGTCCTGGCAATGCCTCCATTAATCCTTCAGATTCCCTGTGCTCTGTAGGAACGAGCCAGTGATCTGGTGTTGGTTTGTATTGCTGTGACTGTTGAGCACAGAAATGTTCAGTTACACTTCTGTGGGGTTTTAACTTCCTGTACAGGTATGAGAATGGCCGAGGGAGTTCCCATCAACAGCAGGTGACCTGCTACCCCTTCAAGGATGTGAACAACTGGTGGATTGTCAAAGATCCTGGAATGTGAGTATGCAAGAGATTGAAATGCAAGCTAGATACTTCCAAAACCTAACCAGAACATAGCTTGGATTGGACGTAACTATTCTTGCGATCCTGAGCAAATGATTTCAGCTGCAGAGTGGGGCAGGGCAGCTCTTTGCAGTTCTCCTTACTATGGCCAAAGCATTATTGAGGACTCCAAAGTCTTGTCTGAACTGCTCCTGCCAGAACATTGGTTGCGCTGTGCACAAGGGCAACTTGACTCATGAGACAAATGGAAATTCTTCAGGTGCTTTGCATGACAGGGAAGTTGTGCTTTTTGAAGTGTGTGAGCCATGGCCTTGATGAGTTTTATCAAACTTGGATGAGTCTCAGAAGAGATTAGAAATCACTTTTGGAAAATTAGTATTTCTTTGTATTAAAAGTGTGGGATGAGCTGTATCATCTGCCACATGGGGAGGGATTCCAAGTGGTGCCTGTGGCCTGGCTTGTGCTCGAGTGCTTTGCCATTGGCACTGTCAGTGGAGAGAAGGACTTTGTTCTTGTTTTGCCAGTAAAAGCCCTTGAGTGACACCATTTCATACTGATCAAAAAGTTGATTTTTGTAGGTTTCTTATGTTGCTCTGGGAACTGTATAAAGAGGCCTACCAGAAGGATATGTGCCATTATATATCATATCCACATTGGAAAAGTTTGTTGTGGTGCAAACCTGTCAAGTAGGGGCTTCACCAGATCCACAGAAACCCAATATATTCTTAAAACTCTTCACACTCAAGACTCCTGTGAGTACTAAAGGATGTGAAGTCCATCTACAGAACAGAAAAATAAAGGCAGCAGTTTGGTGAACTGCAGAGTTCTCCCTTGCCATGGCCCTGTCCAGAAGCGAGATGAGAGTTTGGATGGAGATAGCCATTGGCCTCTCCTGTAACTCTGCCCAAAGTGCCATCAGCTGTAGTGCAGCACCCATCAGATTCACTGAACCACTCACATGTTTCACAGAAGCCACCAAACAGCTGTGGGATGGGAATAACCTTAATTCCCTCCTGACTGACCTGGATTCAGACCACTGACCTAATGCCTGGGGTGTCAGTATCCCATTACTAATCCTCTGACTCATTCTGCCCTTAACTCACCTTTGCCTTGATGAGCTTTGTTTCCATTCTGGTCCAATCTATATATTGCTTTAATTTCTCATGTCCCTGCCTAACAGTTTGGTCATGATGAAGCTGTGTTATATATATATATATATTTTTATGGAGAAGAATTTAACCATTTCCTCTTGGTGTCTCCTCAGGCAGCAGCTGGTGGTGAGTAACCCTCCCCGGCCCGTCAGGCATGGGCACATTGTGCAGCTGGTCCATGGCATCACAACTCGCTACCTCAACACGTAAGTCCTTTCCTCCTGCTCTGCTCTGCTCTGCCAACTCTGCCTCGTTCTGCTTTGCTGTCTCAGAATAACCAGCACAGTGACCTTGCATTCAGATATGCCATAACCTGCCTGTTGTTCATGGAGTCATAAAACAGTGGGGCTGGGAGGGACCTCACGTGGTTAGTTCCATGAGCCATCCCTGTGGCCCAGAGGGAGGATGCTGTATGCTTAGTTAGTTTTTGCAGTTGACTTGACAGTGGGATTTGAGCCTAATCACAGACTGCTCAGTGTCTACTCACTGTTTCTGGTCTTCTCTACCACTGGCCAGTGATGGTTTCACCTGTGTTCTCATTTCATGGTAGTTGTGCAGATTCCTAAATACAGAGTCTTCATCCCTGTCCCTTCACTGGGGGGTGCAGGTGTCCCTTCCAGGCAGGTGCAGGTATTCAGCATTTTTTTGTGACTATTAACACAAAGCCATCTCCACTGGCTTTGCTGGTGTCCTCCTGGGTGAGGGATGTGCTCTGGAAGTCAGGAAGATGTGTTGGAGAATCCTGTGTGCTGTGGCTGATTGCCACAGATTCTTGCCTGTTTTGAAAGCCTGCTGTATGAAACTGCCTCCTGACTGTTTCCTCAAGGGCATCTGTGTGTACTTGAGTCTCTCTGAAATTAGGAAGGGGGTTGTTCTGAGCTCGGGTGTTTGCTATGTCCCTTCCACATCCAATTTGTTCGTTATTGGAAACCCTAGTGAACAGAGTCTCTGTTTGTCACAATCAGTGCTTGTTCTTCAGCCTGGCATCACAGGCATCTGTATTGGCTCCCTCTGAGCCTGTTCCTGGCAGCTCTGGGTCATAGGGAGTGCTCTCTCCCAGAGTAAACCCAATCTGTATGAGGGAGTTACTTTTTGCCTTATTATTGAATCCAGTCTAAGACAACTCCATAGGGGTTTGTTTTCTATATAAATTTGGGAAATGGTGGTGGAGGATCTTTATTTGTCTTCTAGGCATGATGTTGCTGCCCCTCTTAGCCCCCACTCCCAAGAAGTTTCCTGCTATATTGATTATAACATCTCCATGCCAGCACAGAACCTCTGGAGAGTGGTGAGTGGTCAAAGGGAGGGGAGGAACTGCTCACATTCCAGCAGAGACAGCTGAGACAACATGATGATCAAAAAGATATCTTTTCTGTTGTAGGAAATTGTAAATCGTGAGTCTGACACAGATGTGTGGAAGACAATTCTGTCAGAAGTGAGGTTTGTTCACATCAACACCTCTGCAGTGCTAAAGGCAAGTGGGGTCGTATTTGTTTGCCTACAGTCTTTGCTCCATGCAGTTTTTGTAATCTCACAAACTCCTAATCTCTCTGCTCCCCAATATCTAAACCACTAAAACAAATAACCAACTAAGGAAGCAAAAGGAAACACTAAACTTGCTGAAGGTGACCAAAGAGCAGCATGTTTTAGGTAATCATACTTCATCCCTTTTCAGCATCAGAGCTGTCTGTGCTGCTTCCAGGGAGGTTGGGACCACTGCACACAACTGGGGCTCAGAAACTGCTGCTGAGTCTGTGTGTGGCATGTGACAGCTATTTCTTCACAGAGTCACTGACTTTATGGCTGTAGTATTTGTTGAGGCAGTACTGTGTGTGGTGTCTTTTCACACACTTTCCATCCTGAAGTTCATTTTTCACTTTCAGCTCAGTGGAGCATCTTTACCCGAGTGGGGATACAGGCAGCTGGAGGTGGTTGGAGAGAAGCTGTCCAAAGGCTACCACCAGAGCATGGTGTGGAACGTGGAGGAGCACAGATATGGGAAAAGTATGTCCCAGACACATCCTTGAAGCAGATTTCTGTGACTGGGGGATGCTCTGTGTTGATGGGAAGGTGGTACCATGTGTGTGTGTTCAGCAG
>NW_008682137.1:10121-18311 GCF_000695815.1 Acanthisitta chloris
CCTTAAAATTCCTTTAGAGCACTCTTACAGTTGGATGATGTACTGGAGAAGGGTTCCTGGAAGCATGAGGAGCCAGGGCTATACCCTCTGTGCTCTCCCCTTTCTAGCTTCCTGGGTCTTTCTGATCTATGCTGTTTTCTTCCAGGCCAAGAGCAAAAGGAGAGAGAAGTGGAACTCCACTCTCCCACACAGATGGACATCAGTAAAAACCTCAGCTTCATGGCAAAGTTCTCAGAATTGCAGGTGAGTGCCTTGTAATGCCCTTCATCTTATCTTCTGCTGCAGAGCAGGAACCTGAGCATTTCTGCAGACTCTGAGCCTGAGGATTCACTGTTTATCCCTTGCTGATGATTGGCCTCCTCACTGAAAAAAAATATTTCTGAATGCACTTAAAAGGGCATTAGAGACCTGTGGTGTTCAGTAATGAATACCCAAGTGATTGTGTAACAAAAGAGGGGGAGGAAAAGTGGTTGGGCACCCAGAAGCTGCCTGAAACAGAACAGAAATGGGTGGTACATGCAGTCAGCAGTGCTGACACCCCTTACTAACACTGTGGAAATTCACTAGGGAAAGTGCATTATGTAAGAACAAAATAAAACCATTGCATTGATCAGTATCCATACGAGATAGGCAAAATCTTTGTCCACCCCCAGGTTAAGAACTTCACATCTCACATCTGGAGCTGCACACCCATATCTGCTATCCCACCTGTTGTTCCAACTCTGAAAGCCTTCTGGTTCCTTTTTTTTTTCCTAGTGGAAAATACTCACATTAAAAAATGAAGACACAGAACACAAGTACAGCTCCTCTGCTCTGGACTGGATCACAATGGACACCAATATTGCCTACTGGCTTCACCCAACCTCTGGGGTAAGTGCAAGAGGTAAAAGTAACTGTGAACGTGGGGAGAGAGCAGACTGCAGCTCAGCTCTCTGAGGACTCTTCCTGTACCAATATATTTTCCCTGAGGGTTGAGTTTATTATTTTAGCAAGTGGTACAGCTTTGACAGCAATTGGTTTTAATAAAATCATGTCATCGTGCATTTTTTTAAAGTAAACTACAGTTTGATAGTTTCCATTGTTGATCCAATTTAGAAGATGAGTTCATCTCCAATAGCATCTCTTAATGCCTTCCATTACCAAAGAGTCTTAAAGCAGCAAAGTTTATCAATCAGCTTTGCTCCAGGTTATTAGCCAGGCACATTCTGAAGTTTCATTTAACAAGTATGTTTGGGGAACATTTAAACTTATCTTAAAGAACCACAGCATGTTCTGCTTCTGGCTTAGACCATCATCTCTCCTGCAGGCCCAGATCCACCTCCTTGGCAATGTTGTCACCTGGGCTTCAGCTAATGCTGCTGCTCTGGCCTATACATGTCTGTCCCTGTGGTACTTGATACGACGGAGGAGGAAGATTTATGACATCCCTGAAGGTCTGAGCCCACTCTGTGTGTGTGTCCAGGTGGAGGGTTGTGGCTTGTTCTGAGATGCTTCTCCTGTCTCCTGCAGATGCCTGGCAGCTCTGGGTGTCAGCTGGGGGTGTCTGTGGTGGAGGCTGGGCTGTGAATTACCTGCCTTTCTTCCTGATGGAGAAAACACTTTTCCTGTACCACTACCTGCCTGCCCTCACATTCCAGATTCTCCTGATTCCCATCGTGTTGCAGCATCTCAGTGATCATCTATGCAGGTATATGATTTAACAGAGAGAGTTCTCTTCAACAAGTGACACAGTTCTTTTCTCCAGGGTTGGCACCTTGGCAAGCTCCTGCAGGAAAAGCAGTGTTTTTTTCCAGCAGTGACCATACTTTATCATTTGCCTTCAGAGAGCACAGGACAGGTGTAGATCTTCCTTTAGGATGGAGTGTTTGGCCAGCCTTGATGTAACAGCTCATTCCCTCTCTCATCCCATCCCAGGTCTGCTCAAGAGCATGTTCAGTGCTCTGATTGTGGCCTGGTTCTCTTCAGTGTACTTTGCCTACTGCACCTTCAGCCCTGTGACCTATGGGCACCCTGCACTGTCCACTGCAGAGCTCAAGGACCTGCGCTGGAAGGACAGCTGGAACATCCTGATCAGGAAACAGTAACAACTGCACTGGTGTCACAGGCAAAAGGAAACACGCTCAAGAGCATGTTCAGTGCTCTGATTGTGGCCTGGTTCTCTTCAGTGTACTTTGCCTACTGCACCTTCAGCCCTGTGACCTATGGGCACCCTGCACTGTCCACTGCAGAGCTCAAGGACCTGCGCTGGAAGGACAGCTGGAACATCCTGATCAGGAAACAGTAACAACTGCACTGGTGTCACAGGCAAAAGGAAACACCTTTTATGCAAAGCCAACAATTTATTGTTAGTATAACTGAAATCTTAACAGTCTGATCAGATATTTGATAGGAGCCCAGATCTAATGATTACAGGAAAAGAAGATAAAAGAACACTGTTACAGAAAAGGTCTCAGCAGTAATACAGCTGTTAGGAGCACAATTCCCAGTTTCTGCCCCTGTAACATTCACCCTTCCACTGCCTCTTGGGGTTACTGACTTCAGTCCACAGCTTCCCATCTCCTTGGGGAAGAGCATGCTAAAATGGTTTGTTCTTCCTCTTTTCTGGGAGTTTCCTCTTTCCTGAGGTGTTTTCTGCCTTCTTGCACTGCATTGCACTTAGGGCTATTCATGTTTCCTAGCACCTTGGTCTGCAATTCCACCATACAAGTTACTATAAATAGACACTTTCCAATACATCAGATACTTCTCTCTGTTTTGTTACTCCTGAAAAAAACAAGTTTTCCCAGCTCTAAAGCTTACCCATCTTTAAAGATCAGTAACTGGCCCTGCAGCCTTCAGCACCATCCCATGACTCTACTCACCAATGCATTATTTGCCCCCAGTTCCAATGCTCTGCTTTGATCCCCATCTATGTAAATACAGCATTAAGCTACATTTATAAATAGTTCATTCTGCACAGCATAATGACTTGTTACTATTATCTATAATCATTTGGCATAACCATCATTTTTAAGAAGATAAGCAAAAACAGACATGAAAAAAAATTGCTGTTACAGCTAAACAAGCTAAAACAAGGCTTCAGGCAAGCGAGGAAAATCAGCCAAAGCCAGAAAAATCCTTTGGCCTTGTGAAGCCTGAGGCCTGTTACCAGCTATGGCAGTATTGTACTTACTGGGCTGCATGGTTACACCTCAAATCCCATGGGAAGAGGAACTCTGGGCAAGGTAGAACTGATCCTGCTGACAAGGAAACCTGCTCTAACTTGTGCACATGGGTTCAGGGTAAAAACATTCAAACCCAGTCCATGACCTGGCCTGCTCTAGCAGAGGAATCACAGAGTGGGAGAAGGCAGAGGTGAAACTGAGGACTTGTAAGTGGGGAACTTGTAATGGCTCTGCACAGGTATTTGATCAGGGTTATAGTACCTGGGCCACATTTCACTTCTGTGCTGCAGAGTTCCTGCTATTCCAGGCTGCTCTGAGCTCCCTCCCTGCCCCCAGAGGAAGGTATGATCCAACACCAGAGTCATTCAAAGTAGGTTTTAGTGACTCTTTTGCTCCTACTGTAATCAGCCCTGATAGCCAATGCTTCAGTGCAGTAGCTCATAGTCTAAGTCTGTCACCCTGAGCTAAACAGCACCCAGCAGCAGTCAGGAGATGACTGCCTTCCCCTTGGCACTGCAGAAGTACCACTGAACTGTGGAGGTCACTGAGAAACCAAACCTTCACCCATCTCCAGGGCTGAGAAGATTATGTGGATGAAAGTGCGGACTGCATTTCTTGCATTTTTTCCTCATCAATCTTCAAAAAACGGAACAGAACTAAAGGTTACATGTCTGAGCTAAGGGGAGAAAGAACTGCTGAGTATAAAAGCCCCTTAAGCTCTGCTCTTCTCTGTACCTCTGTGCATAGTGCAAGTAGCACAATTACCTTTTATATAAAATGCTCATTTCTGATCACTGTTTGTTCATTTGTTTATTAGCCAAAGTAACACACCCACAGCCCACACAGCCAGACTCTGCTTTTAGAAAACCAGCAAGTATGAAAAAGTTCCTCCTAATAACATTTCCCTCCCACCCTCATTCTTCACATTACACCATAAGTGCAGACTCCAGAATGATATCACAAGGGCATTTCAAAGGCCCAACCAGCACTCCAGCTCAGATTTTTCTTTCCAGACACTTCATGCTACTGCAGTTATATCACTTATCTGGGGTAAACTACAGAGCCTGGGACATCACTGTTTGTTCTTCTTGTCTGCTCCTTGTACAAAGTCAGACATTCTTGAGTCTAAGCTGCTGGAGTGCAAGGCAAGCACTCTGACCCTGTCTGAGGGGAGAACCTCCTGCCTGTGCCAGCAGGAGAGTCCTGCAATTCCCAGCCCTCCCCCTTGCTGATCTCCCCATCCAGTTCTGGGAGTGGACGGATTCTGCCCAGCAGAATTTACAACCAGCAGTATAGAAATGCACTAAAGGACACTAATACTGACAAGGTCAGGTTTCTGTTTCCATGAGCAACTCAATCCAGCTGGAGCTCACACATTCAGTAACTGTGGTAAAGGAGACTATTTGGGTACAAAAATATTCATACAGTGTAGCAAGGAACTTAGAAAGGAATAAATTAGGAACCAGAAACTCACAACTTCTTGGGCCTGTCCCCTGGTGAACTGCTAGTTTCCATTTGTCCCAGACAGTCTCTGTCTCACCCCCATCTCAGAGGGAGATGCCTCTACAGGTCAATCCTCCTGCCCCAGGAGCTAATGGGAGGCTGACCAGCAGCACAGCAGAGCCAGAACTCAAGGTGCCAACGAGGTGGAGCAGAGTCAGGGCTGCACCTGCTTGTTAAAATTAACAAGGTGCAAGCTAGTCGTGGATAGAGGAAAAAAAAAAAACCCAAAACCAAGAGGCAGGTAATTTTCCTGCTAAGGAAGCTCATCATCAACGAAATGGGGAATCTTGTTAATCACCTGGGAGTGCTTAATTTTCAGGGGAGTCTTCAGCATTAGATTTCATTTTGACAATTAAAAAAAAAGGCAAGTAGAACTGCCTTTAACTAGTTCATCAAGTAACAACTCCAGACACCTTAGGGAGAAAAGGGAGGGGGTTTGGAGGGGAGAGGAGTGGCCAACTCCTTCCTCTCCCCCCTGTGAAAGCTTCACACCGGGATCCCCTCCGCCACGAGGATGATTTAAAGGGCACTTCACCAACCATTCTGTCGAAGTCCTTCCCCAAAGCTGTTCTCAGTGTTAGTCTGGACCAGAGGCAAACCCTTCAGATGCTGCCAGGCTAGTGTGGACGACTGCTGGACTCCAGGTGGGAGCGTTTTCCAGCTGCCAGGACAGTGCTGCTCTCTGTCTGCTCGGGGAACGGGCGCTTGTAGGTCCGACCGTGCCCGTTCATCGCCCCTCGCTGCCACTTGCAGATGTCTCCGTTCAGGATGTCTTGAATGTGCTGCACTATGAGGTTTATAGCAACTGCAGAGGAATATAGGACAGGAAAGTTTTCCTTGGCTGAGTTATCTAAAAAATGTGGAGCATCCAGCCCTGTTCAACTCCAGTTTTAACAAGCCCTGAAATGAAACTCCTACAGCTGTCGCAGCGAGGTCAGACCTCAACAGGAACAGCACTGGTGTCCTACTCTGTCTCTCCAACCACAGCCCCATGGGCTGAGCAGCTGGTCACACTGAGCAGCTCCCTCCCCTCCAGCAAAACACCTTTCCTCAGAAGCATGACAGCGAGGTGTGCCACCTGCTCTCTTCCCAACCCCAAGGATACCCCAGGGATATCAAAGAACCCAAATCCCTTTTACCCATGTTGTCAACGCCTCGAGGAATGATCACATCTGCATACTTCTTTGTCTGCAAGACAGAAACAGTAGTGGAGGCTGTTAATGGGAAAAGTCACCTTTATTCTAGCAAGAAGCTACCAAAGGCCAGAAAAGTGGGGACAAAGATGGAGGATTCCAAGTTAAAAGTTCTCAGTCATTGTAACACCTAAACGAATTAAGATGTCACACTGGCACTGGATTTCAGGCCAAAGATTGCTTTTGCTGTCCCTTTGCAGACAATCACCAGGTAGAAGCAGAGGTCAGATGTGGAGTCATTGCTTTTACAGCTCTGAGCTGCCTCCAAACACCACCTGCTTCAGGCTGAGGTCTGTTTGCCAAGCACTGGTTCTAATCAGCATTTCACAAGCCATTGCTAAATCTCTGCTGAGAGCCAAGGTACCCAAGGTGCATGTGAAATTCCTGCCTGCCTCTGATGACACATTATTGATCTTTACCACCACAGAACTCCTGCTTTTTCTTCCTCCCTCCCTTAGAAAAAAAGCTGGGAAATTCAGCATTTCTAATGAGTATTTTCACAATCCCACAACTCCTTTGATCTAGAGCAAGAGGTGCCTGAGTTAGCCTTTTCCATCTTATTTAATTCACAGACAGGACTTTGTTCTCCAAGGGCTTTTTACCAATTAATTTGATTATGTGAGCACCTACACCCACACTACATGGTGTAGCAATCAACCTGGGGCAGACCTAGTGCTTTCACCAGTGTTCCCTTTGAGGGAAGCTGCTGGAAACCAAACTCTTCTTTCTTCCTACAAGACTTAAGAATAAACACGGAGTGGGAGTGTTTCAGTCAGAGGGACCCATGCTAAAATAGCCCCAGCAGTGAGGAAATGTGCTCAAGGCAATTCTGTGATGCTTTGCCAGCACAAGGGACCATTTCAGTTCCTTGACAACATAATGGATACGGACATGAGGCAGAGGGGAGAGCGTGGGATTCGTGAAACACAAATACCAAAAGCCACCACTGCTGCATCTACAGTGCAGCTAATCCTCAGGTGAACCTGCTCCTCTCCCCCCTCCCCAAAAAACCCCACAAATCACACCAGTGCAGCATTCCATACCGGTAAGCAGAACTCCTCAAAGGCAGGCTTGACAAACGTGGTGTACTGGGTGAGGATCTGCTCCAGGTCCCTCCCACGTTTCATGTCTCGCAGAACTGGGGTGGAGAGATAAAACCCCTGAGTCTTGCCATGTGGCTGAGGATGAATAAGGAACAGGAGGAGGCTGACACTGACAGTGCTGGAGCATTATTACCTCTGCGGGACAGTCGGACGTCGGAGTCTGTGTCCACGAAGAGCCGGAGATGGAACATGTCCCGAATGTCTTGATTGTAGAAAACCAGGATCCCCTCAAAGAGGACAACGTCAGCAGGATAGACCACTGTGGTCTCTGCCAGTCTGCCAGGCAAAAACACCCAGAACACACTGTTAAATGGGGTTTGCACCACCACCAGTGACCTCAGGCACAACCCAAGACCTCACACAGAACCAGAGCCCACCTAGAATGTGTCACGAAGTCATATGTTGGTACCTCAACCGTTTTGCCCTCGACAATATTCTTCAGGGTTGTATGCATCAAATCGTTATCAAAAGCATCTGCAAAAGGAAGGTTGAAAGAGGAGTTTCAGGTGCTGCTGTGTCAAATGTTCTGCTCAGAATTTTCTAGACCCAAAGGAAAAAAGCTGTCTAGTATTTCAACAGAAAAAAAGGAACTTATGGTTTATTCTTTCCTATCAGTACAAGCCATTACTCCGTGCCTGAGCAACAATCGCTGTGCTTGGCTACAGAGATATGGAAGGGACAATTTGCTGTTTATAAGCAACTACAACACAGTGAAATTAAGGCCCCAAAAGTGAAGCTTGGTGTTGGATAATATACCAATCCACTTGGTAATTATTTTGTGCAACTCTGTCAGTCAAGAGTCAACTGGAAAATCTCAGACATCCTTAATGGTTTCCATGACCCACCCCAGTGTGCCTATAGCAGGCACCAGCCAAGGGCAGATCCCTGTCCCCCTGCAACCTATAGCACTCGCCCAGGCAAGGAGAGCAGCTTGTTGTGCAAACAAGAAGTATCAGGAAAGGATTTGGAGAATTTTGGTTTGTTACTGAGCCTCTCAACAGCCAGGAGTGAGGAGACAGATGCTCTGCACCTCTCCATCACTGCAGAAGGGCAGTGCCAGCCAAGGGGAAGGACAAACAGATGGTTCTGGGTGGGAGGAAAGAGCATTTCTGTTCCCCACCACTTCCCATTTCCTACAGGCACTATCAGCAAGGCCCAGCTGTGCTCCAGCTGCCAACTGAGCCCTGGTAGCTGCTGGAGGAGTTACTTAGGACAGAGGCTGTTAGT
>NW_008682137.1:18538-19231 GCF_000695815.1 Acanthisitta chloris
GTTAATTAGTGAGGACAGAGGCTGTTAGTTAGTTAGGATGGAGGAGTTAGTTAGGATGGAGGCTATTAATTAGTTAGGACAGAGGCTGTCAGTTAGGAAAGAGGTTGTTAGGACAGAGGCTGTTAGTCAGGATGGAGGCTGTTAATTAGTTAGGATAGAGGCTGTTAGTTAGGATGGAGGAGTTAGTTACGATGGAAGAGTTAGTTAGTTAGGATGGAGGAGTTAGTTAGTTAGGATGGAGGAGTTAGTTAGGACAGAGGCTGTTAGTTAATTAGTTAGGATGGAAGCTATTAATTAGTTAGGACAGAGCCTGTTAGTTAGTCAGGACAGAGGCTGTCAGTTAGTTAGTTAGGACAGAGGCTGTCAGTTAGTTAGTTAGGACAGAGGCTGTCAGTTAATTAGGACAGAGGCTGCAGGACCACATCCCCGGCGGAACGCTGCAGGGCTCACCCGGGTGGTCGAAGTTGTACTGTCCCTTCAGCGCCTTGCCCTGCTGCTCTGCCGTCAGCACCTTGTAGAAACTGTCCTGGCTGAGGATCAGCACCTTCCGCTGCCTCTGCTCCACCTCGTTCTGCCCCAGCAGCTCCATGATCTTCTCGCACACTGTGGACTGAACGGGACAGGGGCAGAGAGAAGCTCAGGAGGAGCGCGGGGACCCCAACCCGCCCGGGGTGACCGACCCACCGCGGGGAT
>NW_008682138.1:0-7692 GCF_000695815.1 Acanthisitta chloris
CGGGGGCTCGGCAGCCGTGCAGGCAGTGCTCGCCGTGCCAGCCCCACAGAGCTCTGCTCTCCCCAGCCTGGCACCGTGGCAGTGCCGTCGTCCTCTCCCGCTGACCGTGCAGACGGGTGGAACAAGCAGGAGTCAGTGGGAGGTAGATACCTAAGAAGAAATGTGGTAATAATGGTAGTAATAATAGCAGTAATAGCTAAAAAAGAAGCCAGGAATGTCCTGTCTTCGTGCCAGTCGCAGTGACACCTGCACTGCCCTGCTGCCCGCTGCAGTGACAATGCCAGGTGTTCCCAGACTCCCTCAGGAGTCCCAGACTTCCCACTGTCCTCCCCTGGCTTTTTGCACAACCAAGACAAGTCAGCAGCAGGAGCAGCAAACCCAAGGAGAATCAAGGTGGGAGCTCAGATGCAGCAGAGGGACATGGAACTGTGCCCGGCTGAGCACTGGGGTCACCACGGCTTGGGGGACCAGGAACACAGCCACACACCGGGCAGTGCTCCCAGGGCTCACACAGGCACAGCAACACACAGGCAACCAGCTCGGGGTCCTCTCTGAATGATTCTTTAAACTTAGAGTTGGAATAATGACCTTCTTTTACCCAACCCACTGCAAATACCTCAGCTGGCTAGCACGGAGGAGTTCCCAAACCACATCCACCATTCATCTCCCTCACTCCCTGCTGGCACTCACAGACACTGGAAATCAGATCCATCAGCCTCCTCCTGGTCTCCCTATGCCCACTTGGTCCTGGTCTGAGCTCTGAGGAAATGCAAATTCAAATCAAAACAAAACAGCAGACAGGTTCAATTGAAACATAGCCCTGAAAACATTTCAGTGAACAAGAAACCTTTCTTAATTCACATTTGTGGGATTTAATTCTGGCTCTGCAGCCATGTAATCCTTTCCCTTTTGAGGCCTGAGACAGTCCCTGCTCTGCTGCGATCCAGCCCTCCATCCTACGTGCTCTTTCTCTGCAGAAAGCCCCACTCCCTCCATGGAATTGAACACCCAGGAGGCTTTCCTGAAATAGCCCAAGGGTTGTTATTTTGTGGCTGCTTTAAAAGGTTCATTACAGTAAAAATCCGTGGCCGACCTGTCCTGCTGCTGTCACCCTCCCAGAGACAGGCAGGCTGGTACCAACTCCCTGCACCATCTCATTTTCCTGCTAAGAAGGAGAAATAAATTGCAGGCATCCCTCCTCGTGCTGTGCTGGTGCCGGGAGGGAATGAAGGGCATGTCCCTGCGGTGTGCCCTGAGCGTGGGGGCCACAGGTGAGACTTTCTGTGCCTGTCACTGTGCCTGCAGGGTTCCTGCTGCCCCAGGAGCCCCTTTCACTGAAGGTTCACACACAGAAATCTGCGCAGCAGCAATAACTCCTCCTGCATGGGAAGGAACCAGAGCAATAATGGAAAATAACAGGGTGTTTTGCCGCTTTCCCTGTGTACTTTCGTGAGGAGAGCGGCGTGTTACCCCCAGTGCAGCACATGTAGCTATGCCAGTCTGAATCCTGCTCAGTTTAATTGCAAACTCTGGGCTTTGCCTGTTTCTTTTTTGTTGTTCTTTTACTGTATTTTCCCATGTTTCCAGGCACAGACCTGCTAGCTGCTGCATATGGAACTCAGAGGATGCAGTTTAATTTCCCCCTATGAGTATTGATAATCACGATAATCATGCATGAACTTAATGTCACTCCTGGGCCAAGGAGCACAAAATCCAGGTACAGTTCCTGTTCTCAGAGGGTTCCTTTCTTCTTACCTTATTTTACATCATTTTACCTAATTTTACCTTTTCCATTATATAGTGCACTCCGAGTCATATCGTGTTAAAGGCAGGATTTTCAAGCCCATGTTAGTTTTCATGGAAGCTGAGGATCCAGTTCCCCTCAGCACTTTGCAATGCCAGGATGAACATCCTAGCAGCTCCTTCCTCTAAGGAAACTGTTATATTTATTAATGCAAGCTAAGTCCCCCCCACAGGTGTGATGAGGGACTAATATGCACAAACAACCCTGAGCCAGCACTCTCAGGGGAGCACAGTGGTGGAGCAGAGGGGAAATCAGCCCAGTTCATTCCTTTTTCCATAAAAGTGCTGGTTCTGTACTCCATTTTCCCCTCCATCAGCTCCTGCTATAAAGGAGGACCCCAAAACGCAAGCAGTGATGCCATGCACGAGCCTCCATGGAGCTGTGAAATCCAAGCTCTCCTTTCCTGGCGGCTCCGCGGCCTCTCTCCACTGCTGGGGGTGGGGGAGCAGCCCCTCTCCACAGGAGACAGCGGGTGCAGGAGTAGACTCCCATTGAGACATGATTCACATCCTGAGGAAGGGACCTCATCCTCCCAGCAGGCTGGCAAGGAGCTGCTCCGGGGAAGGGACAGCATGGAGCATACTGCAGGACTGCTGCTTATGCTGGGAAATGTGGGAGCAGAGAGCTTGGGGTGAGGCTGTGGGGTCGAGGGGAAGGAGACCAGTAACAAGAGCCCTTTCCAGCCAAATCCCCCAACCACAACTAGCAAACTTCAGGGGTTTATGTCAGAGAGCAGTTGCCATTGCAGGATCTGGTGTGTGGCACCCAGGCGCGTGATGCTGGCTGGCTCCAGCGTCACCCCGCACCAGCATGGGGACAGCCAGCCCCAAAGCCCAGCAACAAGACAGGATCCCCAAAACAAGGTGAACTCTCCGTTACTCGCCCACCAGACGGGCAGAGCCCCTGGGCGCGGGGGAGCTGCCGGCCCAGAGCAGTGGATCGCGTGGGAGCACAGCGAGCGCCTGCAGCCTCAGCCTCACGCTGATGCAGGGATGCTGCTCCCCTGATGCCCACACTGGCTTCCTCTGAAGAATTCAAAGAAGCTGGAGAATAGATTTTCCTCCTTTTTTTTTTTTACAGCTTTTTTTTTTTTTTGTTTTGGGATCTAAATCCACTGCAGGAAACAGGTGGAGGAAGAGTCCAGCTCTAATTAGATATAAAGGTGTTTCAGCAGACTACACATCCGTTTGTGGATGTCATCTAACCCCCACCCCCTCCCCACAGCATGCCAGGAGGGCCAAGGCAGGGACAGGGGACCCTGGAGCAGGAACAGGAGTCCTGGAGCAGGAACAGAGACCCTGGAGCAGAAACAGTGTCCCTAGAGCAGGGACTGGCACTCTGGAGCAGGGATAGGGACCCTAGAGCAGGGATATGGATCCTGGAGCAGGGACAGGGGTCTTCTTAGGAGGAAAAACCTGGTCCCACCAAATTTTGGAGGAGCTTCTTGCTGCTCACAGCAGCCGATTCTTCAGCCCCCACTCAGAGACTGCCCCGAGGGTCCCTGGGGGCACATGGGGTGGAGCAGAGTCACACCTGGAGCCACAGTCTAGGGCATCCCCAGCTCGGGGCAGCGCTGGCCCACCAGGTGCCCACTGAGGAGGGGATCCTGCTGCAGGTCCCACAGGGACACTGGGGACAGAGGGGGTGACAAGCAGCCCCTCTCGCAGCAGGGTGACATCAGCTGCGCTGGTTTTTCCCTCTCTGCTTTCACAGTTTTCGCATGTTCCACGTCCTCCGTGCAGCGGGGCTGGAGCGGGAGAGAGACGCTGTGCTCGTGTGAGGAGAGAGCTAGCTCCCCGCCCACCGGCGGCAGGAGATCCTTCACAGCAGCCGCTGGGCCAGAAAAAGCCCAAATGTTTTCGGCTGAGCTTACATAAAGCTCCCGAGTGCCCGGAGAGCGGCGGGGGGGGCGCGGGGGCCAGCCACTGCTCTGCTCTCGGCGCACAAATCCTTTTACCTCCTCCCCACCCTGCCAACCGCCTGGTTTTACTGGGCAGTGCGGTGTGGAATGCTGGCTGCTCTCGGGTGAAGGAATGCGGTGAAGAGGGATCAAACACGACTGTCACCCAGAGCATCAGGACTGCTGCCCGCGGTGCAGGGCTGCCAGTGGGCACAGCAGGCTCCAGCTGGCCGTGCCCGGCCAGGCTCACCCAGAGGGGGTCAAACACAGGGAGCAGAGACACTCAGATGTGTTGGGCAGAGAGGAGAAAACCCAGTCAAAGCAAGCAAGGAAATATAACCCCTAATGGTCCCCAGAGTGCAGGTGATGCAGCTGGCAGAGAGCTGGCATGTGCTGACCCTCTCTACCCAGCCCCCGGGGGCAGAAGGGCACCAGCAGGTGAAGGAAGCGCAATAAGTAGTTAAACAGGGCTCTATCCCCCCCAGCCTGTCCTCCCAGGGCAGGGCAGGCACGATGGCTCTCCCTTCAAACCAGGGAACACCTGTGCAGAGCTGTATCCAGGCTCCCGGCGGGACCGTGCTCCTTTGGCCAGGACTCACGGGCACCCAGGAGGACACTGGGGTGCAAGGGTGGCCTGGGGGTGCACTTCCCAGGCTGTGAGGGCAGCAGGACTATGCCAGAGGAGCCAGTCGGTTCCCAGCTCAGCACATAGACCTACGGTGCCTGGTGCTCAGGGCTTGTGTAAATACATCCCTATTTTTCAGACCCAACAACATTTCTGCATCCCTTCTCAAGGCAGAGCTCACTGCAGATGAATAAATGAGGAACCTGTGTTGTTCACTGCCCTGAGGTCACACACCCTCTGCTCCCTCCAGTGAGGGACACTGAACCTGCCCCAAAGCTGCAGCCCATGAGTGCTCTGTCCCTGAGTGCACGGGAAACACAGGCACATGGGGTGCTCAGCACATCCCAAACGTGCTTAGGCTATTTAAATTTTTCATATTCCTGGCTGCTGGCTTCCAGGGAGAACAAATTAATTCTGTTTCATGTCCCCAGAACCGGCCCACATCAAACCGCCTTCCTGCACATTTGGTTAAGCAAAGTTTGTGGTAAAATCCTTGGGGTTTGCTGCTTGGCTCCCAAACCATCTGATCGATAAGTGGCTACCATGTCCTATGGCTATGGGAAGTGGTCGTTATTCCCTGCTATTGATCCAATCCAGTGGGGATTTCCCACTGCCTTCCACACTGGGTTAGTGCACAGAGAGGTCCATGTGGTGGCAGGAGAAGAGTGACACTGCCACCTCCATATGTCTCACCAGGGTGCAGAAGCAAGCTCCAGGCCCAGGACAGCCAGGAAACAACATGGAAATTTAAGGAAGCATTAATATTTTTTACTGGATTATAAAAGCAAGAATCAAACTGACCAGCAACAAGATCGAGCTGTGAGCAATGGGTTCAAGGTGATGCACAATGAAGGGAAGGCTCCAGGGAGACCTTAGAACTCTTCTAGAGCCTAACAGGGCACTAAGAGGGCTGGAGAGGGATTTTGGACAAAGCCTGGAGTGACAGGACAAGAGGGAATGGCTTCCCAATACCAGAGGGCAGGATATTGGGAAGGAATTCTTCCCTGTGAGGATGGTGAGGCACTGGCACAGGGTGCCCAGAGAAGAGGTGGATGCCCTATCCCTGGAAGTGTTCAAGGCAAGATTGGATGGAGCTTGGAGCAACCTGGTGGCACAGCCCAGCTCTGGAGGCAGAGCAGAGCCACCAACCCTCTCCCATCCCTGGTCTGGGTCTGCAGCACCTGCTGCTTCTGGGCCACACAGTAATTCTGTTTGTGCCATGGCAAGCTCCAGCTGCTCTGCCCCAGGAGCTGGATTTCTCTGCAGCCTCCTTCTCCCGGGGGATGGCTGGTTTTGTATCATCATATCACATCGCTCAGAAAAATCATCTGATGATGTATTCTTCACCCAGCCCTGCCAGGAGCCTCATTTAAATAACAACGAGGCTCATTAACGGCGCAGGGCTGATCCCTGCACAATAATTTCTTCATTAAGCTTTGCCTGGGAGGGTTTTCCTCCCAGCCGAGCCAGTAACCCTTTCCCTTACAGCCACTTTCTGCTGCTCCACAACCACAGACCCCAGTGGGCCCAGCCGCGGGGCAGGGATGAGCCAGGGGATACTCCGGAGTCTGGTTCTTCAAGAATCCTATCACCTGGGTGCCTCAAATCCTGGGAGATGGAAGTCCTCAGAGGGATGTTCCTGCCATGGCTTTGGCCTTTGTCCACCCCCAGCTTATCCTGGCATGGCTATTGGCCTGCCCTTGGCAGGGAAATCCCTGCACGCAGATGCTCCACAGAAAATCAGGCTGCAAGTGAGCACAGGGCGTGTTTGGTTTGTGCCACTGAGGCATCGTGCTGTGCTCCACTCCTGGGCTCCATCTCTCCTGCTGCTCTGGTCATTTCCCAGCACAAACAAGCCTGGGATGGAGCACAGACCTCCCGTTAGTGCTGGGTGGGGTTTGCCAGTTCTCACCGCTTTTCTCTCGTGTTATTTTCCGCTGGAGATTATTCCAGCTGGAGGGCAGGCAGGCAGGCAGGAGCAGGGGCCAGGCATGCCAAGGTCCTGCTGCGCTGTCCCCTGATGTCCCTCTGGCCACTCTGCCCAGCCCCAACAGCGGGTGGGAGTGTGCTGGGCACCCTGGCAGAGCAGAGGTGCAGAGGGCCTCGTGGAGGCTTTGCAGCCAGAGACCTGGGTTTCCCTCCTCCATCCTCCATCCCTGGAACTCCTTCCTGCTGTTTCTGTCTCAAGACCTCACCCTTGATAGGCTGAGCACACACATGCTAACCCACTGTCACCGTAGGCTGTGGCTGCCTCTGCTGAGGGGTGACCAAGACCAACCCCTTCCCCAGGCACTGAGCCCAGCCCAGGTGACACATCCCCCTCTTGCTGCTGGGGACTGCCTGGCTGTGGATCTTCACACACAGGTTTGTGCCACTGGAGCATTGCCAATACCCTGAGATACCCATGGCATGCCCCTTCTCTTCAAGGAGCAGTGACACCAGGAGCCTGTCCCCAGCTTCACCATGAACACTGCTACCATCTTCAACTGTGGCATCACATCCCTGGGGCTCCTCTCCAGCAGGAAAAGCAGTGAAAAAAAAGATTGCAGACAGAGGATAACCTACATGTTGGTGAATTTCCAGAAATATTTGAAAAAGTTCCATTAAAAAACCCCAAACAAATCAACAAACAAACAAAACAAAACAAAACAAACACAATAACACAAAAAGAAAAACCTAAAAAACTGTCCCCCAGAAAGACTTGGAGCTCCACCAGTTTAGGAAGCAAAATAACTTTGGAGTGGAAAATGTCCACATGAGGCTTTTGCTCCTCTCTAAAGAAATGACTTGGGTTGGTTTTGGCCAGCAGCACCTCAGCTGCTCTCGGGGTTTGTTGGCCCCAAGGGCATCCCCAGGGCAGCAGGAGGATGTGAGTGCCCTGTGGCCTCAGTGTGTCCCCTGGGTGCCAGAGTCCTGTTCCAGCACCTCACATCACCTGCCCCAGCACAGAGATGGGAAGGGAGCTCAGTGCTGGCCGAGTGGAAATTTTCTGCAGTAAATCACAGCAGGTTGTTTTACTCCACGAGCTCTGAAGCTTATTTATCCCTCCCTCACGCTTGCTCATCTCTGTTTGTCAGCCAGATCGTACTGGTTGCCATCTGCAGGAAGCTGTAAATTGTTTTCAGGCTTTTCCCTATCGATCTCAGCTCTTGCAGCTCCTTCCTGCTCCTCTGGAGCTCGGCAGTACCCGGGAGCCAGCAGTGCATGACCCCTGCCCGTGGGCTGCTGTGCTCCCGCAGGTCTGGGTGGGCACAGAGCAGCAGAGGAGCTCCTGGCTCCGGGCGACTTTTCCCTTGGATGCCAGGCCACGGCAAACCCGCTGGCTGTGCCCAGCCCGGGGCTGCAGCAGCGTTCTCGGGTGAA
>NW_008682138.1:7833-8148 GCF_000695815.1 Acanthisitta chloris
GCAGAGGACAATCCTCGAGTTGTCATTGGGGCTCCCCAGGCATCCTCCCTGCTCCAGGGCTGCTGCTCCAGGAGTGAGAAAGGTGAATGCTCTGCACTCCCAGCTCTGCCTGGATCACACCCATCGGGTCCTGCAAGCTCCTTTATCAACGAACACTTGGATATTAAGGGCCATCCTGCCTTCCCCCGATTCATTCCAGGTGGAATTTCCTCCCCCGAAAGGATTCGCTGGACTGGCAGCAGCTTTCTGAACGCAATGGAATCCCACTGCTCTTTCCGCTGAACAGGGAGCACTCCAGGGGGACTCCCTACCCGT
>NW_008682138.1:8536-13758 GCF_000695815.1 Acanthisitta chloris
TGCGGTGTCAACCGCGTCAGTCGCACAGAGGCCGAACCTGAGCGTGTGAGCCGCACCGGGCGGCTCAGCATCCTCTGCCCAACCTTCCCGGGTCCCCTTTCAGCTGAGCCTTGCCTGGGCTGAGCCGACAAACCCCACTGGTGCTGCCCACTCTCCCGCGCTGCAGCGCTCTGCAGGGACCCTCGTGTGAGGGTCCTGGTGCAGGGACCTGGTTGCAGTGACCCCAAGGGACAGACGCTGGTGCAGGGACCCCGGCAGGACTCCCTGTCCCATCCCACCGGGGCACTGCCGAGCCTCGGGCTGCCCTTTGCCGCTGATCACACCGTGATCTCTCGGAAGCAGAGGCAACACCGAGGTGCCAACCCCTCCTCCATCAGCAGCCCATGGATTCCTTTATCAGCCCTGTGCTTCTCTGTACGATGTTGATCATTTTGATGGAG
The DNA here is from genome assembly GCF_000695815.1 of Acanthisitta chloris. Classification (NCBI taxonomy): domain Eukaryota; kingdom Metazoa; phylum Chordata; class Aves; order Passeriformes; family Acanthisittidae; genus Acanthisitta; species Acanthisitta chloris. The sequence goes on from NW_008682138.1 coordinate 8,977, forward strand.
CATTTGTTTTAATTTCCCAAATGAGGAAGCAATCTTGTAAATATTGTGCAGTAATTAAAATGGCTATTTATTGTGCAGCATTCTGGCTGCTGCCAGAACAGAACATGATTAGCATTCCCCTTCCGCCGAGCCTTTGCTCCAGCTGTCCCGTGGCTCCCGACAGCTTCGGTTCCCTCCCGCCTCTGGCTCCAGCGTCAGCGCGGCCAGAGACACGAGGCTGGAGCACCTCTGCACCTGCAGGTCCTGCTGCTCGGGCTCCTCACTGCTGAGACACAGCTGGAGGTCTGACAGCCTCCAAGAGCTGAGGGACACAGCAACGGGGGAGGGAAACTCTTGTTCCTGAAGCAAAACCCACTTAGCAGGATCCTGCTGGCCAGTCTCTGTGTTGGGGACAATGGAGTGATGCTGAGGCTGGAAGACAGGTCCTCCGTGACAGTGATTCCTTAGCCAGCTTTGAGCTCAGGTGAGGGAGGGAGTCCCTGCCTGCTCTGTGCCCCCTGACCTGATCCAGCCCCAGTGGCATAAGAAAAGGATGCACACGCAGACAAAGGTCCCTGGAGAGGAGCCCATGGCCCCAGGAGCTGGCAACGGGGCTGCTCACACACCTCCACCACCATCCTCACCCCCAGCCGTAATGTGGGGTCAGGGTTACCTGTCCAAGCCTGGACTGCCACTGCCATCACATTTGCATGAGCACAAATGAGTCCTCTGAGGCTTTGCTTGCTGTGGTTTCTGTCTGTTATTTTTTTCTCCACAAACACTCAAAGTGGCAAAAGCTGAAAAAAGAATACTTGGAAATAAATGTCTGTCCAAATCCATTTTAACACCCCTTGAAAATGTAAATCCCTCAGCTGAGCGATGCTGGGCACAGAAACACTTGGGTGCCGGGGGAGCGAGCCTGGATATTGGTGGGTGTGCAGGGAGGAGGTGCAGCCCTCGCTGCCACCAGTGTCTTGGCTCTCCCACCATCCAGGGGGAGCAGGGCTACAGGAGGAGCAGGGATCCGGGGGGAGCAGGGCCCCCACACTGTCCTGGCCCCAGGGGGCACATCTCTGTGCCAGCTTCTCTCCAGGGAGCCTGAGTGGGTGGGTGGTGGATACCAAGGAAAAGAGATGAAAGATCAGTAGAATGAGGAGCAGAAGCAGGAGTGGGAAGGGAGGGAATAATCCCCTCTCCCCGCAGTTCCTTTCCACCAGCCTTGCTCCAGGGCCTCTCCCACTCTGCTGCAGGGAGCAGGTCTGGGACCACTTGGTCAGGCCCCCAGTGCTGAGCTGGGACTGTCCCTGCTTGCCCCCATGTACACTCCCAGGTCTCTGGCAGGAACCCCCTGAGCTTTGCATGTGGTGGGGAGGCTCGTTAGTGCTCTTTGCATACCTAATGCTCAGTGGGGAGGTTGCTTCGGTGCTGGGGGCCTTGTTGTGGGCCAGCAGAGCAAATTCAGCAGTGGCACAGTGCTCTGGGGCTGCACAGGGACACGGCACGGTGCAGAGGGGCATGGCACAGGATCAGAGGGAGTGGCATGGCAGCAAGGGACGTGGCAGAGCAGTGAAGGATGCTGCCCAACCTCAGGGCATGTCCTCCAGCCCCGTGGGCACCATCCAAGCCCAGGGGGGCAGGAGCCCATCCCCATCCCCACGCTGCCTGGACCCTGCTAATGGTGTGGCTGTACAAGCTTCCCCAGAATACCTCCCAACTCCCACTCCCTTCTCCCCAGCTCCTACATGCAGATGCCAGCTCACGCGCCATGCTGGCTCCACACGTCATCGCCCACCTCCGCCGTCCCCCGTGCCGAGCCCACGCAGCCACCCAGCACGCCCAGCCAGGCACTCAGCACCCATGGGAGCTCCCCATGGCACCAGCAGCAGGTGGTGAGCGGGGAGTTCCTAGGGCTGGCACAGACACCGAAGATGAGCTCAAGGTTCGCCCTCCATAGCCAGTGTGGATCCACCCAATGGGCAAAATGAGCTAAAAGGATTAATTCACCCTTTTCGGGGGGGCTGTGATTTCTCCAGCTGCAGAAAACCTTACAGTTGAGCAATGGGAGAATTCCCAGATGCTCTCATGGGACATGTTCTGAAAGTATTCATCCATCCTACCCTCTGCAGCCACACTCCTGGCACCTCCGTGTGCAGCCTCTGCTCAGGGGTGCTGCTATTTTAAGAGGAGGCTTTGTGGGAGAACACTGCCAGCCCCTAATCCTGCTGAGGGGAGGATTTGGAAGGGAAAACTCTGGGAGCTCCTCTTTCCCCGGGCAGCAGGTAAGGGCTGGTGGGCAGTGGGCACAGGGAACAACTGGGTGTTGTTCTGACCACGATGAAAAGCGTTTTGTGGGGGAACATCACCCAGTGAGACCCCACCACAGAAACAGCCACCACCACGGGGACAGCACCTCATGGCCTCACTGAGCTCCTGCCCTGTGGCTCCTCCTTGTTCCTCCTCATTGCCTGATTGTTGCTGCCACGCAGGGTTATCACTCCCTCAGCCTGTTTTCCCCCGCTGTTCCTCTCTGAGGGTGAGATGAGGGGTGCTCTGGCATTGGCAGAGTGATTGAGTCAGGTCCTGCAGCGTCACTGTTTGGGGTTCCAGAGAGCTCCTGGGAAAGCAGACATCCCTCCAGCTGGTCACCCCTCACCTGCCCCTCCCTCAGGCTGAGCTCTGTGCCAGGGCTGGGGACACCCAGTGCTGCCTCTCACTGCCCCACCACCTGCCCAGCCCAGCCCTGTGTGCTGCCCAGCAGTCTGGGGATTCCCTGTTCCGGAGGAGCTGCAGCACAGTGAGCCAGGGAAGGGGAGAGACTCAGCTGATTTAACCGACTCATTAATTCCCACATTCCGCAGTGCACTGTGCCATTTCCAGTGTGAGGAGGTGCCAGTGACCACTACCTGCAGCCACCAACTGGGCACCAGGCACAGGTGAGGCACAGGGCAGGGCAAAACCCACCCCAGAGCTGTTGCAAGGCTGGGGGTCATGCAAGGAGGTGGGAGCAAGCTCACCAGAAACCCACGTCAGGGCCACAAGCCCCACTCAGGCTCGTGGGCTGATGGCCTTGCTGTGGGCAGTGGGGTGTGGTGGCTGTGCTGTGGCACCCCAGGCTCCGGCAGGAGCCTCCCAGCATGGACAAGTATCCAACTGTTCCTGTGGGTGGGCAGGCACCGGGAGCCTAACTCCAGGGAGAGCATGGCTTTATTCCCCTGCTCTGTGTTTATCCAGGGTGTTTATCCAGAATGAAAGAGCTGCAGTGAGGGCAGGAGAAGCTGGGGCAGGGACCGGGGCAGACAAACATCCCTCTGATGCTGTTGCCTGAGCACACCCTGGGTTTTTAACCTGTGTCCCCAAAGCACTGGCACCAGACACAGCTGGTAGTGTCTAAGCGAGCACATGCCCAATGCCTGTGGAGCCTCTGGCATCTCCCTGGAGTGCCCTGGCCTCCCCTTGGCTTTCCATCATGCAGGGGGTGAGTGTTGGTGTCCTCACCAGCCCTACACCTCAGCAATGACCACGCTGTTTGTGCCCTGCTCCCAAGTGGCATCTCCACCATGATGGGTGCCAAGAACCTGGAAAACACCTGGAAACATCCCAACTCTGCAGCAGATCCATGTGCAGACAAAAACACAGTGCAGACCTATGTCCAGCCGTGATGCAAACTTAATTGAAAGGGAATGAGATGTATTTTATGTCCTTAAAGCACATTAAGTGCTCGGAAGTTAATTGGTATTTAATTAGCATAAATTAAGCTCTTTAATAATACTCAAGGAAAAACAACTTGATGTTACAGATGCTTTATCAAAAGTCACCCTGGTGAATTAAAGATGAGTGTGCCAAACACATCGGCAGCCAAACAGGGGAGCACACACTGCCATGCACGGACTGTGCACCCCTCCTGCCCCTCTCGTTTGTGCCCGAGGACCATGGGCAGCAGCATCACTGCCCCACAGGGATCTGCTCAGCCCCACTTGGCACCCACTGGGGGAGGTGCCTTGGGGCGCAGGGAGGAGCTGGGTGCAGGATGGAGCTGGGATGCAGGAAGGAGCTGTGGTGCAGGATGAAGCTGGGATGCAGGAAGGAGCTGGGTGCAGGATGAAGCTGGGTGCAGGAGGCTTAAGACATTCAAACAAAAATCCTTTCTTGAAGGATTGTTTTGAAAATTGCTGAGAAAGTCGGGGTGCAAGAGGCTGCCGGTGCAGAGGCAGCTGCAGCCATGCATGCTTCCTGCGGTGCCTCGGGGCTGAGCATCCTCTCGAAAGAGGAAGGTGGGTGCCTGTCACAGCCCGTGGCCTCAGCCCTGCTCCCACAGAGACCTGTGCCTTGAGCAGGGGCTGGACCGAGTGGGTGTCCACACGGTGCTCCCCACAGCACCCAGCTCCCAACAGCACCAGCTGCCCCCAAGCTCCCATTGAGGAGGAAACAGCGATTCTGCTCCATGTGTGGTTTGGCATTTTTTTTGATGGTGTTGCCATGACAACCGTCCCGGCGACATCTCCGTGCTATTTGTCTCTTTCTGGGGGCTGCATCATTTTCCTTCCTCACCGAGCAGCTGCCGGAGATCCCCTGGGGTCCAGGGTGCCCGCAGGTACCACGGCCCCTGCCCAGGGCAGGGGTGCAGCAACCCCCCACCCCGAGATGCTCCAGTCCTGACATTCCCTCACTCCAACATCTTTACAGCATTGTCCTCTGTAAACACATCGTTGTGTGTGTCTGTGTCCCTGTGTGGGTCACCTCCCGGGTGAAAACAAGCTGAAAATAGAGAGGTGACATTGGCAGGACTGTGCCAGCCCCACGGGG
>NW_008682138.1:13903-21035 GCF_000695815.1 Acanthisitta chloris
TGCCCTGTCACAGCGACTCTGAGAGCAGCCTGAGGAGAGAGGGAGGAAGCATCTGCCTTACCCGGGGGTTTCCTCCAGACCCACTCGCTGCCGGAGAGGGGGAACAGCCAGAGCCCAGAACACAGCTCCTGTCCAGGGGAAGGAGCTATCACCCCACTTAGGGCAGCCAAGCCCTTTCCTGCTCCCACTTCATCCTGCCCTCCAGCCCCATCCCCGGACCAGTGCCCCGGGGCTAGGCAGGTGAGCAGCCCAGTGCAGGGGTCACAGGTCTCCCAGCACAGCCTCTGCCCCAGGACCAGCCCAGGGCACCTCCGAGCCAGGCTGGGAAAGCAACAACATGTCTCAAGTTAAAAGTTTGCAAAATTAGGAGTGACTGAATCCCGGGAACACGAGGGGCTCCTGGCTGGGGCCGGGTGTGCTCACAGGGAGACCACATGCCAGTTCCCAGCCCCACGGGTCCCGCGGGCATGGGGATGTGTCCCCGCGGATCCCCCGGGGGATGAGGGAGGGGATGGATGCCAGGCTGACATAAAGCTGCTGCGCTGGCTCCTCTCCCCCTGCCCACACAGCTCCATCACTCTCCTGCTCCAGCTCGTCCTGTCTGTGCAGCAAGCCCCTCTGGCAAGCAGACCCTCCCCTCACCCTCCCCGGCCCCAGCACTCCTCCAGGAGGAGGGGGATGACCCATCCTGAGATCTGGGTGGGTGCCTTACCCCCTGGTCCTCCTGACGCCCAGAGCTCCATTCTGCTGTCACCCTCTGCAGCAGCATCCCTGGGGCAGGCCATGGGCATCTCCCAGACAACCAGAGGGGGAGGCAGCAGTGCCCACCCGGAGAACACAGGGCTCCCTGGCACTATAGGCACTGCTCTGGGGGGACAGACACGGTGCACAGGCAATGTCGGGGAGACTGGGGCACCACGGGCACTGGTGCTGGGCAGAGGATGCTCCTGGTGAGCCAGTCCCATGGCAGGGGCTGTCAGAGCCCTAGGGACCACAGTTTGGCTGGGAGGTTTCCATCCTCCCTGCAGCATCAGGAGAACCATCACCAGAGTGTGGGGTGGCTGGGAGATGTGGGGAGGATGTGGGGGGAATGAGAGGGGGATTTGGGATGGTGAGGGAGGAGCAGGAGGTTTCATGCCAGCTGTGTGAGCCACAGCAGCTGCCCAAGGCAGGTCAGTGGCTGTGGCACAGACGGGGCCCTGTGCCCCACGTCACTTCAGGAGCAGGCGGGTGGTCTGGTCACCCATCAGGAGCCTTTGGGGAGGCAAAAGAGAGAGAAACTCGTGGTCAGTGTTTCTGCCATCACAAGGGTGCAACAGGGTCACTGTGCAAGACACAGATGGAGCAAATGTGGATTTGGATGCAGGTTGGATGTTTGTTGTCACCCAGTCCTCATGGGAAGAAGGGACAGGAGTCTTCAGCCCTTGGACATCTCCCTGGCAAAATGTGTGCTTGCAGCCTTGACACAGGGAGCAGGGCAGCAGCACGGGGAGCAAAAGGGGGGTCAGCCTGCACAGCCCTGGCCCCCCATACTGCTGCAGACATCACCTACCTCACCAGCACACCAACGAGGAGGGCAGCGACCATGGGCCCCACCCAGTAAACCCAGTGGTAGTCCCAGTAGTTTGCCACCAGAGCTGGCCCAAAGGCTCGGGCAGGGTTCATGCAGGCTCCGGACACGCCACCCCTGAAAGGGGAAGAGAGCACATCACAGCAGGATGTGGGACCAGCACATGTCCCCTTGGTGCAGGGGCAGCATCCTCCTCCTGGGGCTCTTTGCAAGGGCTCTGTATGGGTGGTGGGCTCAGACTCCCCTGGCCCCAGCACAGCACAGCTGCTCAGTGATGGCAATGGTTCTCCTTGGCAGAGTAAGGAAGCCCAGACACGAGTGACCGCTCTGCCCCGACAGCAGCTGCTCACCAGCACCAGCCTTTGTTCTCCAGTGTTGGCAAGTTACTAGAAAAAGCCCAGTGTGGGGTGGAAGCACCAGTACCAGGTTTATTTTGGGGCATCCCAGGAGTCAGGCTCAAACAGGAGGGGCTCCACACCACACACAGGTCACAGAGCAGGACAGGAGGGACAGTAGCAATTACAGGTTAAAGAAAGCTGCAAGGGATAAATATTTGCTGAGCAGTTTGTGCTGTGTAAACACGGCCTGGGGGTTCTTTTAGAGCAGGCAGGAGCTGCCCTAACCCAATACCCCGTTAGCATTGCTAATTGCATGCGCTACTTTTGCTGTCAGTGGCACCACAGCCCAGCTGCTCTGATGTGCTTGGCAGTGCCTGCAGCAGCCACAGGGACGTGAGGGACACAAACCCCCTCCTGTTTGCTCAGGGCTTCCTACAGCAAACACAGCCCGGGTGGGCCTGGGGTTTATCACCCAGGCAGGAGCTCAGGACGGCTGTCCTGGCTCCACGGCCACGTGCCACGCTGAGCCTATGGCCACTCCTGTGCCTGGCCAGGTTGTGCCCAGCAGCTCTCCCAAAGCTTCCAGAGCACCCAGTGGGCTCATTTCATGGCCTTCCTGGTGTGCCTCAGTTTCCCTGGGCAGCAGGGCCGGTGCTGTGCTGTATAAGGGCATGTCCCATCCCATCCCAGACACAGGCACTCTCTCCTCCCTGGTATAGGATGCTGTTGGCTGGGGCAGGAGTGAGGAAACGCTGATGGTGAGTGCTTAGAGCTGTCCCTGGGGCTCTGAGCATCAGCTCCATCCCTGTAGCTGGTGGCCCATCATCCCCCCTGCCTGGTGACAGCATCTGCTGGAGTGCTGGCACTGTCTGTCCCTGTCTGCCCATCAGGAATGCATGCAGAGAGTGTCCCTGAGCTCACCCCGCCAGGATGTTGGCTGTGACAGTGAAGCCGACGCAGAACGGTGCCAGAGGGGTCTTGGTCTTCCCATTGACAGCTCCCATGCAGACCACCAGCAGCAGGAAGGTGGTCATGATGATCTCTCCCAGGAGGACAGCAGGGACCTGCTCATCGGCTGCGACGCCGCCGAAGGCTCCTCCGCTGGCGTTCCCAAAGTGCTCTCCCGGCGTCACGGCCTGTGTGGGGAACCACCAGTGCCATCCACGCTCCATCCCGGGAGCGTTCCCGGGCATCTGTGCTCACTGTGGGCACAGCGTGGGCGGACGACGCCGGTTAAAGAGGAGCTAAACTCAGCACTTGCCTCCTGAGGGCCAACCCTAAGCACCTGGCACATAGACACTCATTAGTGAAGGTGCTTAGCTTCTCCTGGGATAATGAGCCAGGCAGCTCTCCCAGTAGGAAGGGCCTCACCCAGTCACTCAGGGGGTTGTGGTGGCCAAACCACAGGGTGCAGGGGAGTGCTGCCTCCAGGACGCTGGGAATGGGCAGCACCAACCCTCAATTAACCTTGTGATGCAGTGCTGGAGGCAGAAGTGCAGGTAAATGCCATGTGTGAGTGTGGCAGGTGTTGCAGAGGTACCCTGTGTCCTTCTGTGCCTAATTAGTGCATCACAGCAAACCTCTGGAGAGCAGCTGCTATTAATTAAGTAATTAGCCCAGCCCCAAGGCTCGGGGCTGCAGCAGGCTGGGGTGGCCAGGCCAGCTCTGGCATAGTGAGGGGAAACCCTGTGTCCTAGCCCTGGCTGGAGAGACCCCCCCGGGTGTCCATACCTTTGCCAGGCCAGCTCCTATCATCCCTCCGCAGAGCTGGGAGACCCAGTAAGGGATGAGCATGGTCATGTTCAGCCCACCAACCAGCCACACGGCCAGGGACACAGCAGGGTTGAAGTGGCCTCCACTGCAAAGGAGAGGAGCATCACTGAGGGCTTCGCCCCCAGCATGGGGTTCCCTCCTGGGGGCTCATCGTGGGCTGGAGCCACAAGGGCTGTTCCAGTCCTTCCATGAGAAGGTGTTATGTGCTCCAGAAGAGCAGAATCCAGCCCCTTCCTTCCTCTGCAGCCACTGCTTCAAAGCAGCACTTTTGTCAGGCTGGACAAACCCTGTCAGGGGGACAGAGTTTGGGGATGGATCTCTGGAGACCCACCAGATGCTTCCAGGAGCTGCTGTAGCACTGCCTGGGCAGGTGAGGGGAGAAGGGATCTCACCCAGAGCTGCAAGAGTGCCCTGGTGAGGCTGGTACCCAGCCTGGCAGGTCACACATCACCTGGGGAGGCAGGGACATGAGCAGGGCTGTTGGGCTGGGCTGAAGTCGGTGCTCATCTCAGAACCAGACCTAAATCATTCATCTTGAAGACCACAAGCAAGACAGACTTAGAGACCTTCTAATTAAAACCAATTACCACAAGGTTTCATAACCGATCAGCCCTGATAATTACCAGTGAGGTGATGAGTCAGAGTGTCTGGGAACGATAATCACATCTTACTCCACAGCTGGAATTCAGATCCATCACAGGAGAGCAAGAGGTTGTGTTGTGCAGGGTAGAAACTGGGGCTCCAGATGGGAACACCCCTGGGATGGGTGGGAGCTTGGGGGCTGAAGGAGGACCTGGCTGCAAACAAACCCCAGCTGGAGCACCCACCTGCTGTGAGCCCCCAGCCTGAGCCCAGCTCCTCGCCAGCCTCTCTGGACACAATTCCTCCCTGTGAGGTGCTGAGGCTCTGGCACAGGTTGCCCAGAGCAGCTGTGTCTGCCCCATGCCTGGGAGTGTTCCAGGCCAGGTTGGATGGGGCTTGGAGCAATCTGGGCTAGGGGAAGGTGTCCCTGCCCAGGGCAGGGGGTGGAACTGGATGAGCTTTAAGACCCTTCCAACTCAAACCATTCCGGCATTCTGTGTGAATCTGACTTAAGGCTAAAACATGTCCCTGTGCAGGACCCTGAGTTGGCTCCTCCTGGCTTCAGAGATAATGGGGAACCCCTCTGCAGCCCCTCACCACGAAGCTGCCCTGTCCTGCTCCCAATGGTTTCATCATGCTGAGGGCTTGGGGTGCAGCAGACATCCCATTTGGCTCTGCTGGCATAGGCACCATGGGTCACTGAGTCCTGACTGCACAAACCTCACCCTGGGGCATTTTCCCCCTAATCAGGCACTGATAAATCATCAGTCAGGCTGTTCTGGACTGCAGGGCTCACCCATGCTCCCAGCCCAGCCACCTGGGAGAGCCATCCTATCCCTGGGCTGTGTGGGCCCAACATGAGAGAAGGGAATGAACTCCACAGAGACCGTTCCAGCTTCTTCCTTGGGGATAAACCTATAACTTCGCACCAAACAACACCTTTTTCAAAGACCAAGTTTGCCTAAGTATTTCTTTTGAGGAATTGAAGCTGCTTGTAAATGGAATCCAAGTTTTTCACTAAAATACCCAGTGAAGCAGCACACTTGGGTCAAAACATTTTGCTTTGACATCCTTGTAAAAGGAATTGGCTCACCTTTCCAGAGGATGCTGCTGTTTCATCTTTCACTGGTTTTATTGAAAGGGGTTAAAACTAAACCATTGCAATCCAAAGCCAGACAAACCCTACAAACCCACAGTGCTATGGGTGCCACCACCACCCCACAAGCTGCCACAGCACTGCCTGAGGGACTCGATGGCAGGACAGGGCTGCTGCAGGCACCAGGATTTGGGCAGGGAGGAGACTAAGGCAGCATGAGGAGACACAAACATCTCCCCCGTCCACACAGGGAATCGCCGCGTGTGCTGCCGCAGGGACCGTGCCACGCGCGGCCCCAGGTGTCCATCCCTTACCTGATGTCTCCCAGGACGGCGACAGTGACCCCCAGGGCGAGCCCATGTGCCAGGGCAGGCTGCAGCCGCCCGGTGCCCTCCACGGCCTCCAGCACAGAGAGGCAGCCCAGGCAGACGAAGAGGGCAGTGCCCAGCAGCTCGGCCAGGCAGGGCTGCACGCAGCGCTCACACCAGTGCGGCCGTGAGGGCTTAGGCTTCACATCCATGTTCATCACCTCCTGCAGCCGGTGGTGACCACACTCAGCACCAGCCATGGGCAGAGCAGGAGCTCCAGAGCACAGCAGGGTCCTGGGGCAGCTCCTCGTGGGCAGGATCCAGGGGACGCTGGAAGGCAGAGGCTCGAGGGACTGGATCTGCAGGACTGAGGGTGTTGCTGCAGGGACAAGGACCCCACTTTTCCTGCCAGAAGGCTGCAGGCTGCCCTCGGCCTGTGTGAAGAGGCAGTGGATGGGAGGCTCTCAAATATGGATTGGATTTGCATTGCTAAGAAAAAAAAAGGGCCATAAAGCTGCTGGGCCATCCCCCAGGGATATAAAACTCGTTATCATGGCCAAGCCTTGCTTCAAGGCTTGGGGGCTTTTTACCTTGGATTTTTGTTGTTGTTGCAATTATAGGATTTTCTGCCAAGACTCAGGATGTGATACCTTTCATGCAGCCCCCCAGAGTGCCAGCACCTGTGCACAGCCCAGCTGGTGCCTTTGCCAGGTGGATTTACCTGTTTGTGCTGCCAAGAGGGAAGGACCATGACATAAGGGCCATGGATCTGCCAGTGCCCTGGCAAATGGATGATGTAGCTATCCCAGAATCCCAGACTAGTTTGGGTTGGAAGGGACCTTAAAGCTCATCCCATCCCACCCCCTGCCATGGGCAGGGACACCTTCCACCAGCCCAGGGTGCTCCAAGCCCCATCCAACCTGGCCTGGAACACTCCCAGGGATGGGGCAGCCACAGCTTCTCTGGGCAACCTGTGCCAGTGACTCAGCACCCTGTGAGTAATAACCATCAAAGTCTCCCTAAACCTCATCTCAGAACTCCCAAAGTGAGGGGTCTGTACCCCCCTGCAAGTAAAAGATGACAGGCAGGGGGGCCAAGGGATCCACCAGCTCCTCTGAAAGTTGGCATTGATCAAATATTTAAGCTCTTCCCAAATCCTCCTCACCCTAGCAGGGATCACTGCCTGGAATGCCAGACTCAGCCACAGCAGAGGGAATAAGAGGAGACAGCCAGAAGGCTGCAGTCTGGCTGGGGACCACTGGATATCACCGTCCCACAACCCACAGTTCCCAGACAAGAGTTCCATTGGGAGGAATTTTAACTCAGCATAAGGAGTCCAGATTTAACTTACTTTTTTGGGTATTTATTATGAGAGATCAATGTAACACATACCCAGTGATGGGCACAGCTGACACTGCCTGGGTGATGCCAGCACAGATCCCTGCAGCTCAGCCCACACGCAGCA
>NW_008682138.1:21048-45024 GCF_000695815.1 Acanthisitta chloris
AGCCCACCCTGCTGGGGATGAGCCCTGTGGTGTGTCACCACCTTGAGCAATCGCCAGCAGCATCCTGTGTTTGTGGTGGATGAGTGAGGATTGGGGTTTATAGAGACTTCTCCCTCTCAGCAGGGTAAAGAACACCACAGGTGGTTTATGATGTTGTCACAAGACACTGGGGCTGGGAAGGAAATTTCCACTTGCCTGTCCCTGTTGCTGGCCACACCACAGACAAGGGTCAGGCTGGAGAATCCCAGTCCAGGCATCTCTACATGTGCCTCCATCAATCCATTTTCCCTCCTCAGACCTTGTTTCCTACAGAGAAATACTCTGGTTCTAGAAATCACTGGGATGTGGAGAGTGAGTGCTAGGATTGGCTTTGGGGCTCCTGGGAATCCTGTGCATGGACCTCTGGAACAGGGAATACCTGATCCAATTCAATCAGCTCACAGAGCACTGTCACCTAGAGCCAGTTTCCAACAGGTGCATAGAACCTACCTGTCACCACAGCTCCCAGCACGACCAGTTGAGCATTCCATCAGGAGGGATCTTAACTGGGGCAGAAGGAATCCAGATTTCATCTGTTTGGTGGGTATTTATTAGAGACATTAACGTAACACATCAAGATTTCAGCTGGTGCCTCTGAGCAGCAGCTCTCACTGCCACATGGCTCAGCAGTGCTGGAAGGTCACAACCCAAAAGCAAGGATTAACTCTGTGTCCTTGGCTTTTAAACATTTACCATTCTTCAGGGAGTGGGCATGTTTGCCTGAGCCTTCCAGAGGAAATGCTCCACGTTCAGGCAACAAAGGAATTAATTATTACTGAGCACAGGCCTGAAACAGGACAGAACAAAGGAGCAACCTTGGGGGAACGGGTGTACCTGTCAGAGGGAGCTCCAGCCATGCAGTTCCACCAGAGCTGCCCAGGCATCCTATGTCTGCCACAGAGGACTGAGCTAAAATCCCCAGAGGAAAACAGCTTGGGAAATTTCAGAGCAAAACACTGACTGATTTGTTTTGGAAGATTTGGGAGAGGGAAGGTTTTTTTGCACAGCCACAGCTCACCCAACCACTCGGGTGGGATGAAGCAAGGAGAAACAGAACAAAACAGAGAGGGTGGATAAATAAGGTATACTGACTTTTGTGCCCAGGTAGAAGGATAGGGGAAATGTTCTCTGAGGCAGTTTCATTCCTCTCCTCCTGGAGCCAAGGGAACATTGCTCTTCCCTAACCACCACCTCGGTGTGAGGACAGCTCCATGGGAAACCAGCACTCCCTGTACACCGTCTCAGCTAACCTCAAAACCAGGACAAACCCAAACCAATCAAACAAGGATATTTTCAGCACCCACCAGCTGTGGCTCCTGAAGTGCTTGAGTGCATAAATCCTACTGGAGTCTCCTGATGGATCAGTGAGGCAGAGTGAACACTTGGCTTCTACCGTGCCCTCACAGCACCACAGCAAGGGCCGAACCAGCCCCGTGGGAATCACCTGAAGTTTCCAGCTGTGCCACACTGGGAAGTGCCAGAGGAGGGTGCAAGGAGAAGGGACACGGTCACAAGTCACACTGCTGGCAAGGCAACGGTGGGCAGAGCAAGGGAACAGCATCACCTCAGCACACTGGGGCTGCCTGGACTCTCCCAGGGAAGCAAAAGTTCACAGCAGTGAGATACATGATCTATATTTATCAACAGGGACTGGCAGAGGTGGAGTTGATTTCTTTTATGTTAACTCTGAACTGTGTCTCTGACAACTCCTGAGCAGAACATGTTTTCCAGAACATCTCATAAATGACTGCTACAGACCCATTTTAAGCTACAAGGCCAGGCTGGATGGGCTAGTGGAAGGTGTCCCATGGCAGTGGATTGGGACTGGATGGACTTTAAGGTCCTTCCAACCCAAATCATTCTGTGATTCTACACTTCAACCCAACCATCCTCCTGTGTCCTCCAGAGCAGAGGCTGCCCCAGCACATGTGTTTGGAGATGCAAAGACAACAGTTCTGCTCTGAGCAGCCTTTGCCCCTCAAGGAGAGATGGAATAGTTGGCACCAAGGTTTACTCAATGAGCTCCACAGAAGCTGTGCCCATGGGAAAAGGCGTGGGGATGAGAACAGAGAAATCTGTTCCTATTAGCAGACACTTATTTTTGGCCTTGTTTGGGCTTGCACCGATTTGTTAAATAAGTGACAACAGCAACTGTGTCAATTGGTACAGGAAATGGTACCAAACGAGCCACAGCTTCTAACAGTCCTTTTTAGGAATCACAGACATCATTTCCCACATCCTTCTACCTGGCCACAAAAGTCAGAATCGCCTATTTTATCCACCCCCAGTGTTTCTTGCTGTTTCTCCTTACTTCATCCTGCAGATCTTCCACCTTTCATTTGCTTTTCCATGCAAACCACAGCACCCACACCATGGTTTGTATAGGAAAGTAGGTTTGGGGATGGGAACTAGATGTTTCTTAGGGTCCTTTCCAAACCAAACCATTCTGGGATTCTAAACTCTAACTACCCAAACTCCAAAAAGCTCTTAAAGAACATGCTGAAGTGCCATTAACATTTAAGCATAGAATCCCAGACTGGTTTAGGTTGGAAGGGACATTAGAGACCACCTTGTTCCACCCCCTGCCATGGGCAGGGACACCTCCCACCAGCCCAGGTTGCTCCAAGTCCCATCCAAGCTGGCCTGGAACCCTCTCAGGGATGGAGGAGCCACAGCTGCTCTGGGCAACCTGTGCCAGTGCCTCAGCACCTCACAGGGAGGAATTCCTTCCCATCTATCCCTGCCCTCTGGCAGTAGGAATCCATTCCCTGTGTCCTGTCCCTCCATGATCTGGTCATGCCCAAGTGCTCTCTGTACAGTGCTGGTACATTTTAAAGGCCACATTTCCAAGTGGATATCTCTAAAAAAGTTCCCACCAATAATTTTGGTGCTGCACAAGGTGAAGCTGCAAGGAAACACCCTGGCAGAGGGTCAGCAGGGTCAGCTCTTCCAAAGAGCCATAAAGAAGCAAACCAACTCCTTTGACACTGCCTTATCTCTCCTTATTTACTTTGGAGACAGATAGTGCCCAGGATTACACAACTGGGGCTGGATGAGAACTTGCAGAATGGTTTGCAGCTCGCAGCTGAGCCCAGGTGAGCTGACCTCTGCCCCCACACAGAGCCAGCATTGGCTAAGAGTTCTCCTTCCAGTCGCTACCGTAAAGCTCCAGAGCAGATGGAAATTTCCAAGGATTCTCAACACAGAGTCACTGTAGCTGCTGGAAAACAGGGACGGATTTGGGTCAGTCCTGCATGCACAGACTTGTTTTGGAGGAGGGAAAATAACCAGTGGGATGAAGCCACACTTAGACCTCAGTTCTGGTATTTAACATTCTTAATTCTGGTATTTAGCATCAAAACCCACCAAGCTCTCCCAGAAGGGAGGAAGCTCCTGGTTCCTGCAATGGCCTGACCCCTGGGTTCCTGTGGCTATCATGGCAGCACAACCACAACAGAGCATCTTCATCCCAAATAACCACATTTCCCTGCTCCCCAGCAGCACAGAGACCTGAAAAATCATGTCAGCTTGAAATGAGGGGCAGGTAACAAGACAAAGAGGGTGAAACACTGTGCACTGTGAGCCAACAGCTGCTTTTCATCCAGCTCCTGGAGCTGGGCAATTCCTGTAAGGATCTAAATAATTAAATTTCCTGCAAGGGAACTTCTTTTATCCATTTTTTAAGAGAAGCAGGCAATGCTCAGGCCTAGGGAACGTGGATGGAACACAGATGCAGCAAACTGTGAGCACCTCAACTGTGGCTGAAGCTTGCACTGAGTGAGGATTGACATCCAGGACTCACCATGGACAGACATGAGGATTTTTGGTACCTGCAGGAGCAGTTTGTGACATGCACCTCGCTGGCAGGAGGGACCACATGCAGTGACTGCCTCACTTTGCCATGGTAACTGCACTCAGCATCTCCTGAGCGAAGCTTCCCAGGTACTGGGGGAAGCAGAGAGGACTGACACTACAGCTGGGCACAGCTCCCTTCCTGATCCCCACATCCTGCCCTGGCACAGCTCCTTCAGCAGGGCCTTCACACCCCCCACACACCCCAGGTGCTGTGTCAATCACCTTTCTGAGCCCCCCAAATTGGGGTTTCATTGAGTCCAATCATTCCCCCAGCACTGCCAAGGCCACCACTAACCATGTCCCCACGTGCCACTTTTACACAGCTTTTAAAATCCTGCAGGTATGGGGTCTCTGCCACTGCCCCAGGCAGCTGTGCCAGGGCTGCACAGTCCTTTCCATGATGAAGTTTTCCTTAATATCCCACCTAGAGCTACATACAAGGAACAACATCACAAGCACCTCACCATCAGGAACACTTATCTTCTCAACATCCAATCTCCTGCTGCTACCACATGCACAGACACCAAAATGATATTCAGTAGCAAACAGGAAACTAGTTCAAGTTCCTTTTCTTTGCTTAAATTTTCATTTCCCTTTAAACAAACCACCCAGAGGAGGCTATGAAGATGCTCCAAGGCCTGAAGCACCTCTGCCATGGACAGGCAGGGAGAGCTGAGGGTGTTGAGCCTGGAGAAGACTCCAGGGAAACCTTAGAGCCCCTTCAAGTGCCTAAAGGGGCTCCAAGAGACCTGGAGAGGGACTTGGGACAAGGGTCTGGAGGGGCAGGACAAGGAGAATGGATTTAAACAGAAAGAAAGTAGATTTAGGTTGGATATTAGGAAGAAAATTTTCCCTGTGAAGGTGCTGAGGCACTGGCACAGGTTGCCCAGGGAGACTGCCTGCTCCATCCCTGGAAGAGTCCCAGGCCAGGTTGGATGGGGCTTGAAGCAACCTGGGCTGGTAGAAGGTGTTTCTGCCTATGGCAGGGGTGGGACTGAATGACCTTTGAAAGCCACTTCCAACCCAACCCATTCTATGACTGTTAGGGATGAGCTTTGTTGTCTGTACCAATTCGCCAGGCACAAGGCAGGGCTGGAGCAGGAGGGAGAGGCAGAGATTCATGGGCAGCTCAGGGAGCCCCAGCTGAGAGCAGAGCCACCTTTCCTAGCTGGAAAACGTTCCTCAGCCAGCAGCTTCCCAGCACGGTAGCAGTGTTGGAGCAGCACCAGGCACCCTCCACATCCAAACATTCCCTGAAGAGAGGTGCACGAGTTAGTTACCCGTTTTTGTCAGTGCAATGCTGAGCTCTGAGCTGCCCACACCCTCCTCCCCCCACGAGCTCCCAGGGAGCCACAAACTCCTTTGATCCTTCTGTAACCCTGAAGCACAAGGTGACCCACTTTCCTCACCACTGTTGGCAACCACACTAGGAGAGACTCTGGAAGAGGCTTTGCAGGAATGATTTCCCTTCCCCTAGCTGGATGCCGAGCTGTCCAGCTGGAAAGGGAAAGTCAGACTTATCCAGATGAAGGATGACCAGGACACCATCATGTCTTCCACCCTACGGCACCAGCTCAGCTCCTGCTCTGTGTTCTCCAGAGCTTCCCTGGGATGAACAAGTTATCCAGGGACCTAAAACAGAAACGATGAGCAGGAATTCCACCAGTGTCTGCCTCCTGCTAGCACAGACATTATTCCCAAACACAAAGAAGATTAAACTATGACAAAGACGATACAAAAGACTGATGGAGCCCAGGATGTCTCAGCAATGAGCTGCACTCAAACCCATTGATATGCCAAATGACCCAGCTCAGGGGCTGTATCTGAGGTGTGACCTGCTCAAAGGGAGCAGATTTGTGTGTTCCAGATCTGGTACCACTCCAGCTTGGATCCCAGACAGAAAGATGTGGCAAGAGGCTTAAAGGAATATAGTCCCAAAGAGGGGTCAGCCAAAATTAAATTGATGGTAGAGATGAGCTTTATTTTATTCCCTGAATAGCACAGTCTTGGTGCCACTGGGCATTAGTGAGTGCTCAGGAAGGCTCCTGCAGGGCAGACGGTGCTGTAGGGCTTGTGATGGGTTTGGGGTTTGGTTAATCCCTGATCCTTACTAGCAGACACTCCCTGTGAGGTGACCTGCCACACTCAGCTCCCAGCAGGCTGTGACATTACACATCGTCTAGTTTTCCACATCTTCCTATTTAAGCATCTTTGAGCTATTTCAGATTTCTGCATGTTAATTCAAATCTTTCAGATTTCTGCATGTTAATTCAAATCAAGAGGTTTTCCAGGGCAGACATCTCTCACCCGCACCCAGCACTGTGAATGCCAGTGACAGCAGATCAGATCAGAGCTGGGACAAAGATCAAGGCCAGAACATCAAAGAGCAGTGCAGGCAGGATCAGGTGTCTGGGCAAAGCCACACTGAGGAGTCTCCAATATAGAGAGGTTAGGAATCCATTAATCATAGAATCCCAGAGCAATTGGAGTTGGATGGGACCTCTGGAGATGATCCAGTCCAACCTCCTGCCCAGACAGGGGCACCTGGAGCAGGTGACACAGGAACATGTCTATGTGGGTTTGAATGCCTCCAGAGAGGGAGACCTCCCTGGACACCTGTGCCAGGGCTCTGCCACTTTCATGGAAAGAAGTTCTTCCTCATGTGGATGTGGAACTTGTGTTGTAGTTTATGGCCATTAGCCCTTGTGCTGTCACTGGGCACCACTGACCAGAGTGAGGCACCATCCTGACACCCCTTGGAGAGATTTGTATGTGTACATTCTTACTCCAGAAACCACAAGGAACAAAGCTGCATCCATGTGAACACACAGGAAAGTAGGAACTACCTTTCATACACACAAAAATGAGAGAGAGAAGAGGCCCTGGCTCAGCCACACTCCCCAGAGTCACACTCTGCTCCAAAGGTGGTGGAAGTAACACATCTGCTGTGTTCACCTCAGGAGCACCTGACTGGTCCTTCCAAATGGAGACTCACCCCTGAACTCTTCTCATGCTTTTGCAACACCTCAGCTTTGCTCTAGCAGATGAGTTTGAAGGCAGCACAAACCCCCTGGGAGCAGAGCTCCCATGTGAGTCACACTCTGGGGGAGGGAGGGAGGGAAGAAAGGAGGGAAGGAGAGAAGAAAGGAGGAAGGGAGGGAGGCCTCACAGCTCAGAGCTCATTAAAACCAGGAAAAGCAACGTCCTGGTCCAGAGCATCACCCAAGAGGAAGGACTCAGCAAGTCCCAGAGAATTTGAAGATGGCAGCACCCAAATACAGGACTTACTAGGGTTTAGGCTTGAGGAATAACCTTCAGGTGAAGCAAAAGGACTTTTGGGCACTAGGAAACATGCCAGCAGAACTGAGCTCTCAACCTGTGCTGGACTGTGGCTCAGCCAGCAGGATCAGAGCCACCTCTCCCTCCATCCAAACCAACCTCAGTTTCATGGGTGGCACAGCCATAACAAAAAGCTGCTGCTCCAGCTGTGACTCTCAGCAAAGAGGGAAAAAGAGCTGTGAACAGAGCAGAACTGGCTGAGATGTTGAGCTCTTTACCTTTTCTCAAGCTCCAGCCCAGGTAGAGTGCCTTGGCATTGTGGCATTCAAGTCCTTTCAGCTGTCTGGCTCTGCTTCCCAAACAAAACCAGGATGTACAGAGGGAGGATAACGAAGTATCCCCTTCAGTTTTTATGCCCTGAGCAGGCACTGCAGAGAGAAATTGGCAAAGGCAGTTTCAAAGGAAGTTTTATCCATATACTTTGCTGTTGGGGCCCTTCCCACTGAAAGGAAGGTCATTTCATAGAACCCCAGAACGGTTTGGGTTGGAAGGACCTTAAAGCCCACCCAGTCCCACCCCTGCCATGGGCAGGGACACCTCCCACCAGCCCAGGTTGCTGCAAGCCCCATCCAACCTGGCCTGGAACACTCCCAGGGATGTGCAGCCGTGGCTGCACCTGCTGTGCCCAGAAAAAGTACTGGTGAGACATTTGGTGAGAGGAAAATTGCAGTCACCAAACCAGATCTAAGTAATTAATTCCTAATGAGTAAGACAGGAGACAAACTATAAATACTAAACATTTATTATTGTTCTCATAGGAAGGTTGCAAGATTCCATTCCAAACACAGGACAAGAGCTTTCATTGCTGTTGGGGTTTAGTTTTGCTTCTTTTAAGAGGAAAGAAAGAAGAATGAGAAACTGGTGTAAAGATACTACCAGAAGCAGTGCAAATTGAGTTAGTTTTCTGTCTTACCTGCACCATCCCAGTGCTGAACTGACAAGCTAAGCCCTTCCCAGTTCAATAAAGTCCATTTTCCAGTTTCTTGTACATCACTGAACAAAAATCAGGGCTCCCCTTCCTTCTCTTACAAAACACCAGCACAGTAACAGCCTTGGACAGGAATGAAGCCTGGAGAAGCCAGCACAGTGACACTTCATCAAGGTGACCTGAATAGAATGAAAATGAAAATTGCCCCTTCCTGATCACCATGCACAGTGCAGGCACCAAGGATGCAGCTCACCAGTGCAGCTGTTCCAGCTTCCTGGCAGAAACACAGGTTACACATCCACAGAGAGACAAAAGGGGAAAAATCAAAGAGTCCAAGAACACTTTACTTTCAGTTTTAAACTAAGGCAGGCAAGCTTGAAACAGGAATTACTGACACCTTGTCCAAGTCCATCCTTGGATAGCTGGGAATGGGAGGCAAGTCTTGCCTCAAATGACTGCTCACAAAGAAATATGCCTTAAAATCACCCAAAGACCACAGGAACAACTCCAGGTCAGCCCCAGGAACAGCCCCAGGAGAGCCCCAGGAGCCATCAACACACAGACTGGGGTGGCACATGCAGGGTCCCTTCACTCCTGTGATCTGTCCCAGGCAGAAGCAGTCCCTGTGGCTCCTGGGCTCCTCTCCCTCCAGCAGCCCCTCAGAAGTCGATGCTTGCCAGACCTGTGGAAAAAGAAAGAGGGATTGGTGGGGAGAAACAAGGGTTTGTTCTTAACTTACCTGTCCTTCACTCCTACCAGGACAGTTAAGACACAGGGAGATGATGCTTAGAGAATTATTTGACTTTTTAAGCTTAAATGGAAAGGATTTGGTGGGAGGAAATTAAGGAACATGTTGATCTGTACTTTTAACCCTTTTTTGACTGTGATGCAGCAATTAACTTGATTAAGCAGGAGCTCTGGAGTTATTCATGGCAGAGTGAACAACATAAAATGCTCATGAACCTCAGGGTCTGCCCATGAAATTCAAGAGAAAGCTGGGGAAAGTGCCATTACTGAGGGCAGTAAATCCACATGGATATAAAAACTTGCTTGAGATTAAGGCATATCCATGCCATGTCCAAATGTCCATTGGACATCTGGTATCTCCTTTGAGATTTGCCTTTTTTAGCTTCTAAGACACACTGCAGCACTTAACCTCAGAAGCCAAAATCATCCTGAGTCTTTCTCTAATCACAGCAAAGAATAACACTGAGACACAAACCCAGTTATTGTTATGATCAGCTGAACTGTTTGGCTTTAGCTCCTCTAGAAATAAGTTGTGTTTTAGTCATCCCTTATTAGCCATAGGAAATCAAATGGAAAACATGGATTTTTGAGCTGAGAGGGATGGAAACTGGAGGGTTGAGGTGAGCAGAGACCACAAGGCAGCAGCCCTGTTCCAACAGCAGCACCAGGGTGCTGAAGATCTCATTTCAGCAGCTGTAGGAGATGCTGTACTGCTCAGCCTGGCTGCAGGGATCACATCTATCCCCATTTGCTAAGGAGCAGGCAATAAAAGCTGTTCTTGGATGCCCTGTCAGGAGCAAGGAAAGGGCAGAGAAGGAGAAAGGAGGAAAAGATACAAACTGGAGGCAGAGAGGTTTTCTGGAGAGACTGAAATTGCAGACAGAAGTAGAGATAAACTGTGCCTGCAGAGTTGTCTTTCTGATCTGGACAAATCCAGGCTGCAGCCATACATACATATATCCATCCATCCATCCATCCATCCATCCATCCATCCATCCATCCCCCAAACCACAACTCTGCAGATTTTATAAGCACCAGCAACATACAAATGCTACAGAAAGCATAAATCAAGCCTGTCTGTTTCCAAGAAATTCCTGTCTAGGAGACAGAGAATTTTAAGACCAAAAGGAGAATCTAAAAGAGTTAATTTCAGAGGGAATTTTTCCCCAGGAGAAAGCAGCCTGGAAAACTTCAGTGTCAGATGGATGTAAATGGGGACAGAGCAGGAGCCTGGGATAAGTAATACAAATTTATTTCAGTGTTGTCAGGACACTGTGATTTCCTACACTGTGCCCATATGGCACTTCCCATGCAAGGGATTTGGAAACCTTGCAATTAGCACTGATGGGGAAAGCAGGCAGTTATTTAAAGACACCCATACGGCATCCTTGGGTGGAAAAATCCCAACTCCATGGACTGGACAGGCTTCCTGCTGGGCTGCTTGAGTGCCCAAAGGATGTGGAGGAACAGTCACCACCTGGGAGGTGTTCCCAGCCCCAAGGGCAAAGCAGCAGACTGCACTCCCTCACAGGGT
Source organism: Acanthisitta chloris (assembly GCF_000695815.1). Taxonomy (NCBI): domain Eukaryota; kingdom Metazoa; phylum Chordata; class Aves; order Passeriformes; family Acanthisittidae; genus Acanthisitta; species Acanthisitta chloris. The sequence goes on from NW_008682138.1 coordinate 31,491, forward strand.
GTCTCTGTGCCACACACATCCCAATCCCAGCCTTTTCCACACCAGATTCCCACGGGAAGGATCACTCCCAGTGCTGGAGAACATTACCCAGGTTGCTGCTGTCCTTTGAAGCCCAGCAGATGCAGTAGTGCTGCATTAGTTGTTCAAACAGTTCCTTCTCATCCAGGAATTCAAGTGCTTCTATTCTGCAGGAATGAAATGAAAATTGGGATTTGAACTGGAGCCTCAGGAGAGTTTTTAATCAACTCTTCGCTCCACAGGAGTGAACACTCTGGCCAGAAAGGCAGCTCCTTCCCAGTGAATTAATAAAGCATTAATTAATGGAGGTGCCACCACTGATCCTACCCTTGTAGCCAGTGTATGAACAAGTGACCAACAGGATGTTTTCAACCTCTCAGACCCCTGGAAATTCATATTCCAGGACTAACTGTGTAACTTCTCCCAAACACCAGTCTTTGTCCTCTAAGCCCTTTTACTGCAGGTACCTGGTCTTGTTGGGTGTGAGAAGCCACAACAGCTGCAGCACAACAGCACAACAGGCAGTGCAGCCACCTCGACCCAGGGGCTGCAGTGAGCGCTGGAACACTATTTTCTCCAGAGAATCACAAGTCCATGTGAAGCCTTGGAAGAGTGATGGGTGTCCTAGTGCAGCTCCTAACAGCTCTCCCACATGAGCTCATGATGAAGCACAAACCAAATGGTTCACAGAAGACCTGAGGAGTTGTTTTCCCTAAAATGGTTCCCACCTGGGATTCTTACAGGAAGATCTCTGAATGTCTCCCCCCAAATGGGAGAACTTCTCCCAAGCTGTGCTGCTTTAAAAAGCTTAACCTGGCACATTCTTCTCTCCCTCCAGACTACTTGGATATCAGAGTGTTTATTTTCCAGGCTAATATTTGGAAGTTCTGCTACTGAGAAGCAAAAGAGGCTGGAGGGCAGAAGTTCCTACCCACACTCCCAGATGTGGAGAGCTGCAGAGAACAGTTTGGCAAAGACTCTGATAAACAAAAAGCATTATTTGCCTCCTTAATACTGAAGGACAGAGTTTACATAACCTATTTCCTGGCATTTGGAACAAGTGGAAGGAGCTGAGCAGATCTAAGGCAGTCAAAAATGCTGCAAGGCTCTGTGTCTCCACCAGTGCCATATGGTCCCACCACACATCTCTGTTCCTATTTAAACCACTGCTGATTCCAACTCTCACCTGTTCAGTTCCTTGAGAAACCCCCATATGTGAATATTTGGACCAAGGTAACTTGTTCAGCTAATTCAGACTCTAGTTAATTACTGACTCTTAGCAAATCACATTTCACCTTATATCCCTAAGAAGTTAGTCCTTAAAAAGTTTCTCATTTTTTAGTACTTCTTTAATGCAAAAACCCCCTCCAAATCCATGCAGATTACTGACTGTTAAACAGCCTTTAGTTACCCTCTCTGTGCTCTAAGCTCTGCAGAACCAGACTCCCTCAGGAAGGTGGTATCAACGTGTCATGGCTTAACCCCAGCTGAAAGGCTCACAAGGAACATCTCAGGCATTGCAAAAACTCAACACTGTATTTCTCAGGCATTTTTTAGCTGCAAATTTCTGTCAAGAAATGTTTTACATCATCCTCAAACAAAACATCACCACTGCCAGTCTCCTCCTGGCAGCAATAACCCTCTGATCATTATTGCTGCTCAATCCTTAAGGCTCTGCAGAGCTTCAGATTCAGACATGACCAGCACCTGCCTGCAGCCTCCTCTCTGTTATTCCAGGGAATCCTGTGCTACACATTGATGTGAATGACCTTGGAATGGCATCTGAAGATGCCTTTAGGCTCCAGAAGTAATACCTTTTGACATCAGCCTGTGGCAGAAAGCTGTACACCTTCATCATGTCAATGGCACGTGCAGTGTCCCAACCACAGAGCAGCAGCCGCTCCCTCTGCAACACAAAGAGGCAGCACAGCTCTCACTGGGCTCCAGGAGAAACACCACAGGACAGGTGTTCCCCCTGAGGATTTTGTGGGGCAGCTGCTTCACCTGTTCTCTGAAGGGCTCTTAAACTCTGTTCTAGCCATCTCTGCACAGAGAAGGCAGTGGGACAGGCAGAGCTTGGGCTCTGATCTGATGCAGCTTTTGTAGAGCTGTTGAGATACAGTGGGATCAGAGAGAGGACTCACAGGGGTGACCTGACTGCAGCCTCCCAGTGCCTGAGGCAGGAAACATGGACAGAGACTGTGTACAAGGGCCTGGAGTGACAGGACAAGGGGGAATGGATACCCATTGCCAGAGGGCAGGAATAGATGGGATATTGGGAAGGAATTCTTCCCTGTGAGGGTGCTGAGGCACTGGCACAGGTTGCCCAGAGCAGCTGTGGCTGCTCCATCCCTGGAAGTGTTCCAGGCCAGGCTGGATGGGGTTTGGAGCAACCAGGGCTAGGTGTCCCTGCCCATGGCAGGGCTGGGACTGAATGGTCTTTAAGATCCCTTCCAACCCAAACCATTCCAGGTTCTACGATAACATGGACAGGAAAGGGGCTCAGAAGGCATCACTGCCCCAGCCCAGCTCCAGTCACTGCTCTGAGCCTCACAGTGCACACACAGGGGTGGAACTTGCCACCAGATTAGTTTAGTTTAGTATCAAGCCCCCCCAGAGCTCTGTGCCCCTTTTACCTGGGAGTCCAAAGACCTGCAGACCTCCACCCCAGCCAAGTTGCATTGTCTCCTCTGCAGGTTCTCAATCATGATCTGCCCGAACCGATCCGACATGTTCACCTCAAGGAGAGAAGGAGACACAAGTGTTCCCTTGGGAACACAGTGTGCCCACAGGGAACAGCAGTGACCTGCTCAAACCCTGGGGCTGCCTATGTCACAGAATGTACAGGGTAACACCAAAGTGAGTCCCACATCCTGACACCAGGTCCCACCTCCCACTGCTACCTCAGCTCCCTCCGCACCACAGCCTGAGTGCTAGTGTGGTGGTGACAGTGCCACTGCCCTGACACAGGGACTGGGATGGAAACTGACTCTGCTTTCAGCTGTCAGCAACTTGGTTCAGCTCTCCAGCAGTGATTTACAGCTGGGAAGATCCTGTTACTAATTCCTGGAGCCACCTAGCTCCCCTGAGGCAGCTTTTAACTTGCACAGAGGGAAGCAGAGTTCATGCTGATGTGATTTCTGCTCCACTTTGCCAGAGAACAGAGAGGTAATTATGTAATGTTATACACCCAGAGCCAGCTCTCAGCATCACTTCTTCTTCCTCTGTCTCAGCTAAACCAATATTCTATGCTTTTCTCCACGTATGGATTAAGTCTCAATTATTTTGCTTCAACATAGTCCAGACATTGTGTGTCAGAACAGCTCTGTGTTCCCTACAATGAGCTAACCAAGCTGCAAAGGAAAGCACATTACTGCAGAAATCCAAGAGGAACTGCTGTGTGCGCAACAGGATGTGCCCAATTCTTACTCCACAGCAACTCCCACCTTGGACAGCAGTTTTTGTGCCAACAGTGAAGGTCCAAACGTGCCATTTGGGGTTTACCTGCTCATAGTTGATAAACATGGCCACGGGGAAGGTGCCTGCTGCCCACCTGAGCAGGTCTGCAGACTGCTGGGGGGTCATGTACACCAGCACACACTCTGCCACCAGCAGTGTTGGCAACCTGCAGACCAAACACAGGCAGGGGATTCATTTCCAGCAGAAGAACAAGAAAAACCTATCAGAAATTGTCAACAAATCACTTCATGTCCCCAAGATTTCCTCAAAGAGCTACATTTGTTATGAACTAGACACTGAAGATGGAATGAAATCTCTCCATTCAGTTGATCAGACCTGGGCTTTCGGGCAGCTCATGAACTATCAACCACAGGAGAGTCCTATGGTCACAAACCAGAGATTTTAGGGAAAAATCTCCCCAGAGTCAGCCACAAACACAGAAAATGTGTATTCTCCGAGTCTTCCCTCCTAGCATGAGCTGAGGTGACTGTTAAAATTCCATTTGAGGAAGAACTGTACCAACTCTACACAATCCACATTCTTCAGATATCAGAAAAATCAGGAATCAATTACAAATTAGAAAAAAACATGTTTTCTCTTTAAAAAAGTTCTCAGAAGAATTTTAATTAGACAAATTTGTTCAGTATCTGTAAAATCTCTTCACATACTATTACCTAACAAATGCAATCCATGGTTTGCACATTGCCTCTTCCCCCACCATCCCCAAAACAACAGAAATAGACATTCACACGAGTGATTTTCCTCACAATTACTGAGTTTGCTTTTAATTGTTCCAGTGAAAGGGAAAAAACAAGTCACTAGAAGCCAGAGAAATTCCACAAGGAGCAGCAATATAGGCAAGCAAGGCAACATTTCAGAAGATGGAAGTATAAAGAATTAAATGGCAATTGATGCATTCTGCTTCCCCATATGCTCTCTCCCACCCAGCCACAGAGCTGCTATTTATACACCTATATTTGAAAGGTCTGTCCATCATCCACTAAGAACTTCACTCCTGCCCCCTCCAAAGCCTCATGTTCAACAATAAAAACCCCCAGAGGAGCTTCCAAAGGCACTTCCAGGGACTCCATGGCTGTGCCTCCACCAAGAGGTCTGGGAATAACACAGGGTGTGAGTGGAGCACGGGAAATAGTTACACAGATGAACTCTGAAATCAGAGAAACCTGGCATGGGTTGGGTTGGAATGACCTTGAGGATCATCCAGTTTCACCCCAGGCCATGGGCAAGGCCACCTTCCATTGGACCAAGCTGCTCCAAGCCCTGTCCTGCCTGGCCTGGAACACTTCCAGGGATGGAGGCTGAACAATTCCTTCTGCTAAAAGGGCTTGGGAAAAGGCAACCATGGAAATGGCATAGTGATTGTGGAATGATTTACATTGGAAAAACCCTCTAAAACTATAAAGTCCAACCATCCCCCAGCACTGCTAAGGCCACCACCATCCATGTCCCCAAGGGCCACATCCCTCCAGGGATGGTGACTCAACCCACTCACAGCTGTGTCAGGAGCACTGGAAGCAGAGCTGTATTCCCAACCTGTCTCTCCACTGAGCTTCCACAAGCCCTCATTAAATAAAAATCTTACTGTATATCCAGGTTGTGTTTCTTTAGCTTCTCCTCCAGGTCCAAGGAGAAACGGAGATCTGCTCCCACTATGGAATATCGACTGGAGTCCAGGCTGTGGGAATCTGCAAGGTGAGGATGTGGAGAGGCTCAGGTTACAAATAGGAGAGATGCTGAAATCAGGAATTAAAAACCCCCACATGGAACACATGATTTGGAAGCCAAACTTTGATCTGTTGTATCTCTTAACATCAAACTCTTCTTTTCAAAGCATTAATTCCCTTTATTCCTATGGCTCACGGGGATATATCACCATCAGACCCTGCACCAAGCCTACTCCTTCCCTCTGCAGCCACTCTGATGCAGAGAGGTTATCCCAGCTGTTTCCATGGTTTCCAGGAATGCAGAGAGAAGAGAAATGTGAAGATTGAAGGCAGCATTTCAGGTTTGTTTGCAGAGTCCTTTTACATGACCCAACTTATGTACACAGGAACTGCATGAAAGCACATCAGTCTCTGAAAAACTAAGTTAAGAGTAACAATATTTCAAACATTAGCAACAGCTAGAGCTACAGAAATTAACTATATACAGTTATGTAATATATATACATATATATATAATATATATACAAATCAGACACAGACTTGGGGCCAAATAAAGTTACCATTCAGCCTTTTGGCATGACCTAGTCATGGCATTTAAAGGTAGAAGCAAACTAGAGAAGATGTTCTGAGGAACAAATATTCCTCTGGGATAGAAGACGCAGCAAATTCCAGTGAATGCTTTCCAGCATGAAAGAGGAACTAATCCCAGAGCCAAAGCACACTGTGCCACCCTGGCACAGCAGGAAGAAGCAGCAACAGGAGCCTCCTAATAGCAATAATCGTGACACCCAGCTGCAATCAATGCACCCAGGTGAGCTCAGTGTCCACAGACAGCTCCACACAAGGGCAGCATCAAACCCACCGAGAGACAAAGTCCTACAGGAGAAGATCAGGTTACTCCTTTGTGCTTCTCCTTGACTGTGAAGGCATTAGGGCAGAATAGTCTATCATCTCTCCTTGTACCATGTGAATGAAACAGAGCAAGCAGTGAAATAAATGAAACAGTGAAAAATACTCTGAGTGAGAGTTTAGAGTGGTTTTGGAAGGGCTTTGAAATGGTTGGTCAGTGTCCAGCTGCTGGAGAAGCTCTGGCACAGCCCCATGAATGCCACATGGGAGCAGATGTGACAGGATCACAGAGTCACTGAGGTTGGAAAAGTCCTCCAAGACCATCAAGTCCAACCTGCGACCATCAACACCTTGTCACCTAGCCCAGAGCATTGAGTGCCACATTCAGTTGTGCCTTGAACACCCCCAGGGATGGTGACTCCACCACCTCCCTGGGCACTTCCAATGCCTAGCAGCTCTTCCCATGAGGAAATTCCTCCTGATATCCAACCTGAACCTCCCATGAGGCAGCTTGGGTAAGGCTGGGTGAAGAGAGAAGCCAAGAGGCTGAAGAGGCAGGATAAAAGAGGTTTGCAATTCAGGAGAGAGGAAAAAAAGACTGGGGACAACTGGGTGTTTTCCCAATTATTTCATTTATTAGATCATGTATTAGATCAAGCAGTGATCAAACATTCCAGAGGATTCACCTCTGTTCACCTTTCCAGTGACCAACTGTCTGCAAATAGCACTAGCAGGTGACAGCAGATGCCTTACAGCAACACTCCAGAACAGATACAGGAACTAGAACAGTTCATAAAGAGAGTTAGAGGGGGAGAAAAAAAGGGAAAAAGAAGTGAAAAAAAAAGTTGTGTGGCAAATGATTCAACATTTTGAGTCAAGGCTTTTTCCATGTGCATGTTCTGTAATAGCTTTACTACTTCCCACACCCTTCTATTTAAGTGATTACATCAAGGCCATGATAATGGCATCAAAAAAAGGCACCCAAAACCCACCACACACAGGGAAGTGCTTAAATAGGGACTGGGTTCTGTCCACAGATACAGCACAGCCAGCGTCAGCCACCACACTTAGCAAGAGATTAACTCAGCTCCTTGGCCAGCTTGGAAACACAAGTGCCTTAACTACAGCCACAAAGAAAAAACAAGACTCTGTTAGTGACCCAGGACAGAAGGAGCACAAACACTCCAAGGTGGCAGTAACTGTCTCTTGGTCACACCTTGTTGGCTCAAGCATTTTTATCCTAGAATCATAAAACCCCAGAATGACTTGGGTTGGAAGGACCTTAAAGCTCATCCAGTTCCACCCATGGGCAGGGACACCTCCCACCAGCCCAGGTTGCTCCAAACCCCATCCAACCTGGCCTGGAACACTCCCAGGGATGGAACAGCCACAGCTTCTCTGGGCAACCTGTGCCAGTGCCTCAGCACCCTCACAGCCAGGAATTCCTTCCCAATATCCCACCTAACCCTCTGGCAGTAGGAAGCCATTCTGCCTTGTCCTGCCACTCCAAGCCCCTGTAAATAGTCTCCCTCCATCGGGTCCTGGAAGGTTGCAGTTTGGTCACCTCAAAGCTCCTCTTCTCCAGGCTGAACAATCCCAACTCTCTCTGTTGGGAAAGGTCTCACAGCAGAGCTGCTCCATCCCTCTCCTCACCTTGGTGCCTCCTCTGGCCTCACTCCAACAGGTCCATGTCCTTCCTCCAAAAGCCTTTTACTCCCAATGCAATCATTTTACTTCCACTCCCAGTCCCTGTCCTGCCTTGTCCTCCCTTGGTCCATTCAAACACAATGTGCTTGTTCCTCCACACATTTTCCTGCCAAGTTCCCTCAGCTCTCCTTTGATGGGAGCTGGCAAAGAGCCCCACAGACAGCACCCAGGCAGAGCTGCACTGGCAGCACACATGAGCTGCTATCACTGCTGAAAACTGTACACTTCAACCGTATCTGAAAGCACCTCATGAAACAACTCCATAACCCATACATTTCAGTGTTTAGGATCAATACTTGTGACCTCAAAGGAAATCTTAGGGACAAACATGAGATTTACATTAGTTGATTTTAAAATGCAAAAAGAGAGGAAAAAGGGGGGAAAAGCCAAAGGAAAGAGTTTAAACTAAGCCTCTTCCAAACTTCCTTGTAAGATTCTCTGCCAGCTTCCACCTTTGGCCTGTACATGGCATTAAAAAATCATTTTACAGATAAAGTCAAAGGGATGAAGCAACTTTCACATCAACAGGACCACCCTGCTGTGGCTTGGGCCAGCTCTTCTAATGCTGCCATGGCCACTGACATTTGGTGCCTTAATCCATTGAGAATCCCATATTCCAGGCACTAATTCCTACCCAGGCACCAACACTTCATGCTGGATTTTAGCAAGGTTGGTTGGTCAGGATGTTCTTTTCTTGAGCACAGAGCTTTCTTCTGGCTTTGTGTGTGATGCTCACACTCAGCACAGCCAGTCAGGTATTGATTCTCTCTCGTGCTTGGCTGAAGCGAAGGTTTGGAAAACACCAGGTTCAGCTACAATACAAGGGGAGGAGAGAGAAGGGGAGAAAGATGAGCCCCAGCACTCCAGCCCACCCATCTACCTCACACAGGCTCTCCTGGCCCAGCTGCAGGGTTCAGCTATCCATGGATAATCAACAGAGAACATTTTGCTCTGATCATTGTATGTTTATTTTCCATGACCTCTGCACAGAAGTAACAACACAAATGGTTTGAATTTTATAGAATCACAAAATAAGACAAGGTTGTAGGAATGGAACAGCAGCAGGAGTTGCTTATAGCTGCCTTCGGCACTAACTGCAATACATTTTTCTTCACAGCAATGTTAGCAGCAAGTCACTGCAGTGTTCAGAGTGGCCTCAGGCCCTCCCTGCTGCCCCAACCCTGCCACTCAAGCAGCGACACAGCCTCACAGGCACACGGAGCTCAGAGCTTCCTCTACCACATCAATTCAGAGTTTCCTTTGCTTACTCTCTTCTCACATTAGTGCAACTATTTCCTGGAGGTTCTCCAAGAGACAGCCTGCAGGATACTACTGACTCAAACTGATTTCATTAGGATTTCATCCCAAGGTATCTCTGGCAGCTTTACAAACCACCAGCCCATACAACCTGTTACACAGGGATCGAGCTGCTCTCACTCTGCTCCTCGTTCACTACAACATCCCAACAGGGAACATGTCAAAACACACATTTACTTGGCCTTGGAGGAGCAGGATCACCTCCAACATGAGGCAAGTCACCAGGGCAGCAACAGCTCAATACCTGTGTTGAGTCACAGGAAAATCTGGAAAAGGAGGCAAAAGGAAGGTGAAACCACTAAGTCCCAAAGATGGGGACAGAAAGTGTAAGAGGCACAGAAAGGCAATAGTTCACTAAGGGCAAAGACATATTAACACTGACATTTAAGTTGTTTTCTAGCTTCTTCCAAGGATGCTTATATTTGTTTTGGATTCTGGACCCTTCCTGAGCTCATGCTTGTAACCAGCTCTTCTAACACCCGACTCCTGCAGGAAGCAATAATTATTGACATGTGAGGCACAAACTATTTTTTCCCCCCAATGTGCATCACTTTCTATTATTCCACATTGAATTCATCATCAAGTCACTAATTTCACAAGATTCTTGTACAGTTCTTTACCACTCTAAGAGTTTGGATTTGCCAACAAGCTGCCACTTACTAATCACTCTATTTTCCCAGTTATTCCTTGGTGTTGAACAACAACATATCCTTAAGCACAGCTCTCCATCTCCCTCCATGATGAAAATTAACAACATATGCCTACCCTCCATCCCAGCTCCTCTTCCATATGAGAGCCATTCCTTCCCCACCACCACTGTGCCACTTCTTTGGCACACTCTGGGAAGGGACACTGTCAAAACACATCTTCGAGATCAAGCACTATAGCGATGTCCTTTTCCAACAGATCTGTTGACTCAGAGAACTCCAACAGGTTTGTGAGGCAGAACTTACCTTCCCAAAAGCCACAGTGACTCTTTCTCAACACATTCTATTACTCCTGTGTTCCACTAAGTCAGAGTTTCTACTGATTTGTCCAGTAGAGACACCAGTCCTACTGGCTTGGAGTTCCCTGGATTTCTCCTGGAGCTCATTTGAGTCACAGTCATCACCTTCCAGCTGGCACTAAAATAGCTTTAAAATGAAGGCACAGACCAGTTAGGAGCTAAATGAAATCCCTGACAAGTTCCTTTAGATCTGTAAGAAATCTCTCTGCATCTGTTTGATTTACCACTTGTTCCACCACCTCTTCTGGTGGCACTTCCACATGGAGCAATTCCATTAATATATCCTTAAATCAGAGTTCCCACATGGATCTCACTGGAACTGACCTGTGGTTGAGTGCCAGCTCAAACTGGGGTTCCACAGCAGATTTCCAACATCTCCAAGCTATCTGGACATGATGCTACATCCCAGAGATCTCAGTGTAGCAGAGCCTGCACAGTCAGGTACAGTAAAACTGCTGCTCTGAGGGTTTAAAACCCAGCACTGAGAAAGGACTAGGAAAAGAGCCTCAGACAAACCAGTCACTCCAGTACACTCCCCCAGTGCCACCTTAATTGCTCCTGACTGCTGTGAGCTGCTATTAATAGGTTTTGATTAAAATACAGCACTGCAAGCTGATAACTGCAGTTGTTTGGCTGTACCAGACACATCTACAGCTGTTCAAGAACACAAATACTAGCCAACCCTTCAGAACCACCTCCTGGGGATGCCTGTGGAACAGTGCTAAAGCAGCAAATCACTCTCTGTGTGAGAGATGTCACTGGCTGGAACCCAGTGATCCTCAGGAGCCTTCTTCCTAAGGTGAGGCACTGGGCCGTCACCTTTTGAGGCCTGAAGGTGCAACAGAGAACTCTGACCCTCTAACGTGCAGAAATAAAACATGCACAGATATGCACCATCAAGTCAGAGTGTGGCAGCCTCATCCAGCCTGGCCCTGAACACTCCCAGGCACGGGGAGTCCACAGCCTCCTATTCCATAACAGGGTTATAAGCCAAGACAGTACAATACATGGCAACACTTGAATTTATTATCCTCTGAGTACTAAAATGTCACAAACAGCACTAGCTCCTCAGCCTGGACTTTGTACTGTGTTTCTGCTGTGAAGATTCTGCTAAATGTAAAGATTTGTGCCCTTAATGAGCCAGAAAGAAGATAAACACTCACAGATATTTTAATCTGGTATCCATGCCTATCAGTAGCAATTTTTCCTCTCCTGTAACAGAAAACTTGAGCTACATAGGAGAGAAAAAGAAAAAAGCCAACAACTTTCTGGCAGAATAAAACCACTTAAAGAAAAGGCATTTCTAACATGACACAGAAGGAACGGGCAGGAGTCTGCAAGAGAAGAAAAAAGCCTCTTTTCCCTCCCAATTCTCTGTCCAAACAGCATTTCAAGCATTAAAAGCCTGCCCACATAGCAGAACAAAATGATCAGAAAAGTTTTAGAAGTGCTGCAGTACATGGCTGAGTGATTCTGGGGATGACTCACCTATTAGAAGAGAGTCCCCTGAATGGGATTCCATAATTGGTTTTGACAGGGGAGGTTTGGATCTGTGGGAAGAAGGAAGAAGCATCTCAGAGCAGTTAAGCCTGTTTAACAGTGTGCTTACATCTCTTTTTTAACATATAGATGTGAGTGTGAGTGTGTGTGTGTGTGTGTGTGTGTTGGAAGCAGCCAAGAGAATATCTCTGCCCTCTGCTGGAAATTAAAACCTTTGCAAGTTACTAACAAGTTTTGTAATAAATTACGCTCAAGTTTTGAGGTATTTTTTAAGAGAAATCCAGATATTCTTTTCAAGTATCCTCCATAAGCCTTAATGGATCAATTCATGGGAATTCACTTAATTAATACATCTTAATGCATTTATTCTGGGAATTCACTACTGTCTTCAATACCAAGAGAAGAGTTAATCCCCTCTAACATGAGACTTCCCCTGCCACAGAACTAGCTCTGCTTCCCTAGGGCTTCCAATCACCTTCTCCAACTTGGAGTAGTGGCTGCACAGTCACATGTAGGACCTGCTGCATAATGAACCTTTACTCTGCATAGAATCCTGCAATGATTTGGGCTGGAAGGGCCTTACAGCCCATCCAGTCCCACCCCCTGCCATGGGCAGGGATACCTTCCACCAGCCCAGGTTGCTCCAAGCCCCATCCAACCTGGCCTGGGACACTGCCAGGGATGGAGCAGTCACAGCTGCTCTGGGCAACCTGTGCCAGTGCCTCTCCCCATCACATCCCAGGGCACAAAGAATTTCTCAGCAGAGAGATGAAATAATGGCACTGACTCAGCCTCACAGACCTAACAAGGCTCAGACTTACTTGATATTATGTATTTTTCTGGCAACAATCATTGGAAAATCCACTTCAAAATATTTTCTAGGGAGAAGATTTTCATCCTGGGAATTGGAGGAAGACACCAGAGTTAGGGATACTCAGGTTTCACATGCACATGACAAGATACAACCTCAGGTCCTACACAGCTCAGGTTTAGCTTACACTGGTATTTGTGACAGTGATATAATCATGTCCCACAGCTTAAAAAACACCTGAAACCCCAACACAAACCAGTTGAGAGGCATCAGAATGTCCTCCAAGAACGACAGAAATAATTTAACATTTATGGAATCACAGATTAATTAGGGTTGGAAGGACCTCTGGAGATCACCCAGTCCAACCCCCTGCCCAGAAAGGATCACCTGGAGCAGGTGACACAGGAACACATCCAGGTGGGTTTGGGATTCCCTCCAGAAAGAGAATCTAATCCTAGACACTACATCACTGAAACATATTCTAACAGTGTAATATCAGGATGTGGAAGAGCACAGCAACAGGAAACTATGACAACATTTACCATGATCTTCAGTACATTCTTCTGAGAAAAGCATCAGGAACACTTGGCACAGGTTCACACTGACAGTGACCACATTCCACCCTACAAACATCAGTCTCCCTCTGCTATAAGAAAGGGGAAAACCTCCTCATTTCATGTTGTCACTATGTCACACCCTGATGGATAAGCTGTCCCTGTGCAGCAATCACTCTGTGATGGGTATGTCCTGTTAGTTCTGCCTTGTCCATCTCACGGATTTCTGAGCAGCACATGGAATCAGCAGTCAGAGCACTGAGTGCTCAGGTAACTGGGTCTCAGCTTCTGGGCATCACTTACACCCCACATGCTCTTCACAAGAATGGCAATTACACATCCTGCTCTCTGGGACCAGTGACAGGACCCAGGGAACACCTGGAGCTGTGCTGCCCCATCCCTGGGAGTGTTCCAGGCCAGGCTGGATGGGGCCTGGAGCAACCTGGGCCGGTGGAAGGTGTCCCTGCACACGGCAGGGGGCAGAATGAGATGACCTTTAAGGTCCTTCCAACACAAACCAGTCTGTGGTTCTATGATTTCCATGATTTCCAACTCACACTTATATAACTAATGCAGAAACATGTCCCTAGAGCCTGTACAATCCTGTGCTTTGGTGCCTCATTCCTGC
>NW_008682138.1:45045-47500 GCF_000695815.1 Acanthisitta chloris
AACTCTTAGGTTGAAAGAGAACCGCAAAGCACAGTATTTACTCTGCTCTTGGCAGCCCACTAGATGTCACCTGTGTGTCACACACTTGGGGGAAAGCAGTGAAAACTGCAGCCCCTCCTGAGCTGAGGTTTAAAGGTACCTGAACTGACTCTAAACAAGCAGAGAACTGAGGCAGGACAGGCAGGACAGCTGGATCCTGGTGGACATCTGGAAGATGGACCTCTAGAGGGTCCAGGAGAGCCACAGATAATTTGGGGTCTGGAGCATCTCCCTGATGAGGAGAGAATACAGGGATGGGCCTGGTTAGTCTGGAGAGGAGAAGGCTGAGAGGGATCTCATCAATCTATATAAATCTCTCCAAGGCGTGTCAGGATGGTGTCACACTCTGGGCAGTGGTACCCAGTGAAAGCACAAGGAACAATGGCCATAAATGAAACCACAACAACTTCCACCTCAGCCTGAAAGAGCTTCTTTCCCTGGAGGTGGCAGAGCCTGGAACAGATGCCTAGGGAGGGTGTGGAGTTTCCCCCTCTGGCGACATTCAAACCCACTTAGATCTGCTCCTGTGCCACCTGCTCCAGATTTCCCTGCCTGGGCAGGGGGTTGGACTGGATCATCTCCAGAGGTCCCTTCCAACCCTAGTGACTCTGTGCCAGCTGCTGCAGGACTCTGCCTCACTGCACACCTGCACCCTGTGTGGCAGAGCTCAGCACAGAGGAGTAGTTCAAAGGTCCCCACAGATCTCTGCTCTCAGCCTGTTGCCTGCAGCTCTCCTTACCTTCAGCCTCCAGAACATGGTGTCCATGCCAGCCCCAAGGTTAACAATCTGACAGTTGCATTCTGTCTTCTTTAGGAAAGCTTTGATCAGATAACTGACTCCATGCACACGAGCATAATAGCCTGGGGACACACAAACAGGTTGGCTTTAATTGCTATTGTCATGCAATACACAACGTTTAACACTAAAACACAATGAAGGTTTTTAGGTACTCTTTATAAAGTACTGTTTCTTAGGAAGAATATCTCACTCTTTTTAAGACCCCTAAAGCTTTTGTTTCTCTTTTTTAATGACTAACCAAATCTGACACACTGACCAAAGAGGATTCCTTGGGTCAGTAATAGCTTTAGTCAAGTTTCACCTCAAACAGCAGACACAATTCTAGCTGATGTCTACACCTGCAGAGAGCAGAGGTGACATACCCAACTGTCCTGGGGCAACCAACACTCCTGGTTGCTTTGAGGAGATCTCTGCACACTGAGACATTGCCCACAGAACACAGAAAGCAAAGGATGAGAGCTCTGATGCAAAGAGGAGCATTTAAAAATTCAGCTCCAGTAAGAAATTACGGCTGTGAGTCAAACTGTCTCTCTCTCACACCCAGAGTACGGAGGTTTTCTCAGTCTCAGGACCAGTTAAGTATCTCAATTCACATTCCAACTTGCCTCTGTTGATCTCAGGTGCTTTCCTTTCCTTGGCTTGTCTCACAAAATGCTGGATGTAAGGGTCCTTCCAGTAGCCAACACTCACAGCAAACCTGTGCAGGAGCATGAAAACAGTGACAGAATTACAAAACAAGGTCACCAGTATTTATCCTAAGAAACACACAGGCTGGAAAAGTTCCTCTGTCCTGGAAGTGCACATGCAAACAGGGTGTAAAAGTCTTTCATGTGTGAAAGTGTTTGAATGAGTACATCATATAAAGTTTAGTCAGAAATTATAGTTGTTGCCACATTAAATAAGAAACTTTTCAATGGCCTCCGCACTATTGGATGAAATTCTGTGAGCAAAGGCCCAAATCTTAAAAGTTTGCACCGGGAGGACCCAGCAGAGGAATTTTCGGTCTCCAGCTCCCCACACACATTCAAGTTAGGTTTGTTTTTATACATTGTTATGCCACAAGGTGTTTGCTCTCATTCCAGAGCTTCTACACATCCCTTCAACACAGCCAAGGGCTATTCTGTTCCAAGAGAGCTCACCAATTCCATAAGTGAGGCAGAAAGGAAAACTCTCACCCTAAACTCAACCACTCAACAACCTACTCCTACAGGAGCCAAAGGCATGGAACACACAGACAGTGATAACACCAGTTAAACTCATGCCCAGGCACAACAGGGCAAGAAAACTCATCCCCTCACAGCACCTGTGCTCAGCAGGGGAAGGAGAGAAAGCTGAAATATATCAAGATGGTTTTCCCTTGAGATATCAAACATACTGTTATCGCCGACCCCACTATGAGTATAAATCAGGTTACCACTGCACAGTGGTACAGATTACACCTGGGCAGGTGTTTCCCACCAGGAGCAGGAAACTATGGCACACCTGAGGGTCCTGTTCAGAGCACACACCTAACCTCACCGAGGGGAGTGTTTGGGAGTTCACCCTCCACCCACACGCGGGTGGGCACACCGGTACCGGCACACAGGGCCAGCTCCCCGCGGCTGTTTGTCTCCTCCC
>NW_008682139.1:0-16173 GCF_000695815.1 Acanthisitta chloris
ATATATATATATGTATATCACATACCTAAGAAATTATTAGAAAAGCTAAAGGCCAACACATAGTCTGCATTTTTAAAACTATCTGAGAATTTTTATATGAGATTTTTTACCAATTTGGCTTTTTTCCTAAATTGCTCATGCAGAAAACAGTCCAGTAACAATACATTTGGCAGAACACAACAGCTGAGTCTTCACAGAATACAATATTTTCATTTTTTGAAAGGACACAAGGTATCTAAGAGATTCATGTTGATTTTTGCCTGGTCCAATTCAGGCAGTGTGCAACTAAGGCATCCATGTCAGCCAGCAAGTCAGACTGTATTTCCTAAAGTGGTCCATTTATTTCAAAATTTTCTTTAGAGTCAATGCAGCATAAAGAAATAGACAATTACTACTTCTTCTTATGTTTTCCCATCACTTTTAAAGCCTTCTGTTATTAAAATATTAGCCTTCTATAATGATGCTAGCATATCAAAGATAATCAGTTATTAGTAAGGGTCCCTGAATGAAATGAAATTAAGACTTCTGTTTATTATCATCACGTTTACTTCTTCAGCATCAACCACAGCATAGAAGCAGAGTCTTTTAGCAGCTGTAGAGGCTTTGGTGGTCATTGCATAGTTCTACAGCTGGATAAAATATCTACAGACTGGCTCAAAGGAAAGATTTGACCTTGAGGTACAACAGATCCTCTTTGAAACAAACCTTCTCCTCCTAAGCAATCTGAAGAGTTAGTCTCTAGAAGTGAATCTGCAGGTATTAGACATGAAGGGAAAATAATCCTTTTGAAATAAGAGGAGGGTTGGGGGAAAAGGGGACTCGAGCATACTTGATTCCAGATCACATAATAATGGTTCAGAAAACAGTTCACTGGATAGTGAGATTAATACTAACATTTCTCAGCTTTTCTTTTGTGCCACAGAAGGGTGGGAATTATGAGCTGGAGAAAGACCCATGCTGTAAACCAGTTATCTTTTATCATATACGTATCTCTCTTCTCCATTACACAAAAAGTACTCAAAGGCTGAATATATTTTCCACAGTAATTTCATCATGTGTGTTATCATGGTATATTTCCTGCAATTCTCTGCACTTTAAAGGGCTATTGACTATGACCGAATGACTTAGATTAACACATGCAAATCTCAGAGGCCCTAAAATCAAGCATTTTATTTTCTAGGCCTTAAAATTGTTTCTAGACAAATTCAGGGAACTGTTAACACAGAATTATCAGGTAATCAAGCAGTATTAGAAAGAAAACTACTAGATGATGAAGAAATGGAGTCCCACAACAGCAGTTCTCTGCACTGCAATATTATGTCAGCATATCAGGCTACTTTACCCTCAAAAGCACATTAATTTCCAGTTTACTGAAAATCATCAAAGAGT
This sequence comes from Acanthisitta chloris, assembly GCF_000695815.1. Taxonomy (NCBI): domain Eukaryota; kingdom Metazoa; phylum Chordata; class Aves; order Passeriformes; family Acanthisittidae; genus Acanthisitta; species Acanthisitta chloris. The sequence continues at coordinate 1,390 of NW_008682139.1, forward strand.
TTGCAAGTGGTTTAAATGTAATGAAGTATAATTAAAAATAATCTTACCTTCTTTTGATCTTCTAGTTTATGACTTATTGGATTCCTTCCATGTTTGTTCATCTCTGAAGATAAATCCATCACATTCACTCCTTGCCCTTCAAAATGAAATTGGTTCAGCAATACAGCAAACTATTCCAAAAAAATGGGGCTACAAACACAGAGACATGATGGATTTTTCCATCACACACCATCTCTGAACATCAATGGCTTGGAGAAATGACTAAGAAACCCATTGATTGAGCTGAGGAAAACTTTGCAGTTCACTCTTGGGACTTTCCAAATCACCATAGCGTTTTAAAAAGCTGATGCTTAAGAAAATAAATATTCATCTGCTACTTTTAACTGCAGCTGCTATCTGTATCTTTCTTCACAGGTTTCCATTTTACAGGAGGTTACATCGTGACTGTGAACCTGTTGAGGAAAAAAAAAAGACATCAATATTGATTTGCAATTTGCTATCACTCTTTGTAACTGATTATCTGTCTTTGTTAGGGGTGTGTGTGGATTTTGTCTGGGTTTTTGTTTGGGTTTTGGTAGTGGTGTTGTTTTGGGTTTATTTTCTTAAGTAACTAATGCTGGGGTCTGATTTAATACTTGGTAGGATGAAGCAATGCATGATCATCCTCTTCTATATCACCACTGGCACACAGAATATTCACTGAGAACACCTAGTGAATTTCAGCTATTAAAGTAAAGGAAAAATTAAACGAAAGAGAAGAGCAGAGACTATATGGCTAAAGGCAGCACAGATGACAATTTTTCATCATCATCGTATACATCCTGCTCAGTGCTTTCAACAAGTAATCACCAGTATAACACTGACAGGGTCAGACAGATAAAACCTCTAGCAAGAATACTAAGACCAAGCCAATATGACAACTTAAAAACCCCTGTATTCCTCCAAAATGTCTCTTGAAGGCTGCAAATATCAGAGGGGAACAAAATAAAATAAAATATAAAAAAAAACCCCTGCAGACAAGATTCCTTTGCTGGAAAGTTTAAATTCTGTTAACAGCAAGAGAAAGAGTCAGTGCCTCTTCTGCCATTTTTGACAATAAAATTGCAGAATATTCATGCCTTTACTGCCAACTGTGTTTAAACTGAATTAACTGTGTAGATGAAGCTCACATAAAAAAAGTAATTTGAATGCCATTTTAATTTGTTTTAAATGTATAATATTCACAGCATGTCTTCACTAATGCATATAGAATAAGATATACGTCTAGGTAATATATAGGTCAGGCAGTCTGCCTCTAATAAAATAACATTTAAACTGGTATTTTCTCTGAACACAAATAAATAAAACCAAATTTCAGCTGGTATTACTACCAGCTTAAATTCTTTTTTAATCAGATCTAAGGTGCAAGTGTTACGCTATGTAAATAATTTCTACTTAGACAAAAAATTATAAACCTGATGACTGAAGTTTGCTTCCAAAGAAATAAATCCATATTTAGGTAATTATGGGTGGGTTACCTGCCTCTCTCTCCTCCCAGTGGTTAAACCTGAGGATCAGAATCAAAGACTGAACTGACAGTCAAGTCTGACAGCAATTTCTAGGAGGATCTGAACTAACCCGTACTTGCAATAGGACCTACTTATGTTTTTCAACAGATATTACTAAGCTTGTGCTGTGCCAAACAATTCATACTGCTTAGTTTTTGACTTGGTTGTTGGGTATCTTGGATTATTCTGAGTATTCTCACATTTGCATTTTTCATCCAGAAGGCAAAACATGCAGTGGTCCATGGAGGGTTCTCCTTTTTTGATAACACTGAAATAAAAAGGGACAAAAACATCCCTGCTGAAGATTCCTAGTCGCACCACCAAAATAACAAGCTTTCTTACTGTGATCAGTTATAAACAGGAGAAGGACACAAGGGTGGGGTAAACCCAACCAGACAAAATCAAGGGCTCAATATTGATACAAAGAAACACTGACAGTGGTACTCTGTGAGATACAATGTCTCCTCCAGATTAAAGAGTGTTCCTACAAGAAATAAAATTGTAGTTATTCTCACACTACAATGTGAGTCACCTATTCTTATCCATATCTACCTTCACATACATTTGAATATGACATCAATAAAGGAGTCATCATGCAATAAGGACAAGTCATTTCCAGAAAAACAACAAACAAACAGAAGATGCGTTTGCCTTGGGAAATCACAGAAATACAATCACTCGTACACTAAGTTACTACTTGAGAGAATGCAAACCCAGATGCCTTGTTTCCCAAACACAGCTTTCATCTGATACATCTCACCTAAGCATATAATCAACTTTATTTGCTACCCCAACTTTTGAGAATCACCTCCTCCTACAGATAAGCACTTTATTAGAAATGCACTCATCAAAGAAGTCTTAAATGCTTCAAAAGCATTTTTCTATTCATTATTTAGAGCATCCTGGGGAAGTCAGTGAAATAAAAAACCAAGACTGTAAGGCACTAACTGCCTAGAAAATTGGAAGTAGTCATTAAAAATCTGGTAAAAAAGTCCATAAACTTAGCATTTTATTAGATTAAGAAGCAGATCAGAGTCTGTAGTATGATACAACCTTCCCAAGCATACTGAGTTTTCTCACCCTGTTTTCACAGAATTGGAGGCACAACAGGACAAAGCCAGACATCACTCTCAGGTGCAGACCACTCCCACCCCCACCTATGATTCTCCCCATTGGACAGTTTCACAGATCCAGAGAATGCACAAATCCATAATGCTGGGATGCAGGAAGATTAAATATCAGATACCCCTGCAGGGACCAACATCTGGATTTATGCCTATAACAAATATTAAGCTCAGATTAGTCAAGACCAATCCGCTAAAACCCAGCAGTTTTCCTGGTTCCTTTCATGGTCAGACATGTAAATGACATTATTCACCATGCCGGGCAATTATGCTATGCTAGTAATTAAGCTATTTTGTGGAACTGTATGGTTTTTTCAAGCCAAAGTTGGACAGAATGGAAATAATTTTGTTTGGACTGCCCTCATTACTTTTAACACACAAAGCATAGGGTGGCAATTCTTGCTCATTTCATTCAGCACATTGGTCCATGGTCTTCAGCCTTTTCAATATAAACAGCTGTAATTAAATGCTCTTGGCTGGCAATTTTTTTTACATGTTTTTCCTTACAGTGCTTTACCAATTTATTATTCAGTATTCTACATTGATATTTAACATACACACCATAACAGAATAAAATATCTACAGTCCTAGATAGCCTAATGATCACAGACTAAATAACAGATTTTTTTTTTTACTAGATCACCTAAAAATGTAAAAAGGAAGATGAATTAGAGATCTTCTACAATTTTATTCCCTTAACTGACACATGGAATCTTTCAATAATAATTTCTAATTATTTACAGATACTCATAGTAAAACAGTCTGCAGATTATGCATTTAGCATTGCAAACACAGGCCTAAAGGAAGTCAAGCAAGCTATCCAAGCCAGGAGCATACTTAGACTTTCCTGTTAAACAACACGATGAGGAAAATATTTTGCAGAAGTATTTCTGACTGGAGGTTAGTGTCTTCCTCCTCTAGAGACACACTATGGAGAACATTCAAGGTGATGAAGCTTCTGCAGTAAGTACCTCTAATACTTACCTAAATTCAGGGAGACTTAATTCTGGTGAAAGGTGTCTGAAAGAACTTATGTTTTACTTCACTATGAGCTACAGGTCACTGATAAACTAGGTGGGAATGACCCCAGATTATATTCTGAGAATTAACCAGAATTATCCTTTCTATTCTGCCCTTAAATATCAACACATAGTTCTTGAAAAGTTTACATTGACAAGATTTTCAGAAAGCAAACAGCATCCTCAAGCTCTCTGCATGCCTCTTCCAGTTTTAAAATAAGAATTATAATAACAATTATTTAATTTTTCCCTTAAGTGGCACATTCACTAAATATTTGGTGGAAGTTAATACAATATCTTTAGACAGTCTGGATGTCGTAAATCAACCTGGTTGGGGAGCAGTGTCAAGGAGGATGAGTTGTAAGCAACTACTGTGTTTTGATCAGTTTTAATAATTCTTCAAAGTCTATAAAGAAAAAGTTGCTGTACAACCTCAGGAAAATTTAGATACTGAGTCTTTTGCCTGTGTTTCCTCCCACTGTCAGTAGTCTTCTAAAACTCCGTTAATTCATATGGTGCATTCTAATGGCTACCAGGGAGGCTGCATACCAAAACACATTTCTGTGGTTGCTATCATTGGCAAGGAGTGCATTAGAGACCAAACATATTACTTTCTTTTCCACAATCCTATTGTGCCCACATGGACAGTCTCAACTTTTGGCATACCATTAAAGCAACTTTGCAGTAAACTTAAGGCAAGTGCAGGTATGAAATTGTGACTGCAATTTCTGCTTTTCATTTTCTCTGGGTTGTGTATAGTTCAAGTCTACTGAACTGCATCCTATTATCAGCTCCACTGATAGGGCTTTATGGTTAAGATCATTTGAGAGTTATGTTTTTATTAAAGCATTTCTAGAAATCTAGATAGAGAAATTATTTTCTGGATATGCTGATAGGAAAGGTCATGCAAATTTTAGAGGGAAAGTACAGAAATTTTCAGTATTAATACCTCATTATCAAAATGGAGCTTGTATTTTACATGCAGTTTTAATAGTGATGCAGAATTTGAGGGCTGGGAGGGAGGAAAAATTGAACACAATACTCATTTCCCTCTTTCAAACATAATAGTGTCTATGTCAGGACCAAAACCGAGTGCCATCTGTGAATCTCAGTTTACAGCTAAAACAAATGCAAGGTACAAACCAGCCTTTGTTCCTGCCCATCAGTGTTTTCATGGAGGGCAGCATGACTGAGAAGGGGTGAGAGAGTATCAAGACACCATGACGCCCTTGAGATTAGCAGTGGGGCACATTCTTGTGCAAAGCACTCTCTGCCCCACTCTCCTTGGGACTGATTCTTTGGGCAACAAAAATGAAGCTCACCACTAACATTTTGCAAAGTTACTCAGCTCCATATTGAAGATAGGCAGTTCAGGGATACCAGGGATATAACTTCCGTCTTTGATATGCTCCTACGAAACCTCTAGGTGATGTGGCAGCCCAGTATGGCTCTAATCATTTACCCATAGCAACAGCTTCACAATGGCCTTAAAAAAAGCTTACTTCTAATAATGCAAGCTTCTTATCTTTCTTTGTAGTCTTTTCCCACAGGGAGAAAGTATTTAGGGTCTCTGTATGGGTCTAACTACAAACATAATGATCAGGCACACAAAGAGTTATCAGAAAAAGAAGATGATGTTGACTCTTGGAGGATTTGAGAGCAATGCCAGGAAACACTGCTTTCAGCCAGCATTCAGAATAAGAAGCCAATATCTGTTCTCTGCAAACATGTATGATAGAAGTGCCATAGAAAGGCTTGTCTGCAACAGATAAAAGCAGTCTGGGAAGGCAGCTGGTGAGCCAAAAAAATATCTTTAAGCACTGAGGCTTGACTACAGAATTATTTCTTCTGATACAAAATAAATTCTGGTCCAAACACACTCCTGATTCACAGAAATAAAAAACACTGCACTGTTTACAGCTCTTTCTAATCAATGCAATGGTGTTTATTCTGATAAAAAACGACCACATAAGGACACGCCCAGAGATGATATTTCCTTTGTTAAGTGCCTGTGTGGTTGAAACATTTTGTGTTATATCTGTAAGTGGTGTCATCCTATCCTCTGCATTTCTTCAGAGGTGAAACTCCTCCGCAGTACAGGATGCTATGTCAGAGCCAACAAATTATCAGTGAGGATAGAATTACAATTGTTTGTATTGTTCCTGGCTCTAGTCAATGCAAATTAAAACATTTACTTTCAGATTTGTACAGATTAAATAAGAAAATTAAGGTGAATCTAATACTTACATTCTTTCAATGCTGTTCTACAAAGTAGGATGCCAATTGCCTCTAAATCATCAGACTGAATGCACAAGTTAACACTGGTTCACATAATTTAGCAAGAAAAATTAAAAATAATAAAAAAATTATAAAGGAGACTGTTCTAGATTATAATATTCTCAGAAAACATTTCTATTACTGGTACAGCAACTCAAGTCCTTCTGGCTTTCTCAAATCCTTTATATCTTTCATAGCAACCTCCATCAAACAGGCTGAATTCTATATACAGAATTTAGAGCTGCTATTATGTGTCAATTTTATTTCAAACTTGGAACTAGTACCGGACAGGAACACCCTCTCTCTTCCATCACCCAATTTTTTTGCAACTAAGCATCAGAGATAAGGAAGTATAAGAAAGGGAATACAAAGTATATTTTTAAGAGATAGTCCAGTCTAGACTTTTACTACGGTGTCTCCTTAGGATTTGATATGAGGGATGACAGTTTTGGTGCATGCACAGTACTCTCTGCCAGGATACATAACCGAGCATCAGACCCAAATGAAATTTAGTTATCTTACCCAACACTCTACTGCTACATATGCAATCTCTTAAACAATACATAAAATTTCTATATTTCAATGTGCCTTACAGCAGTTCTGCAGATGTGCTGCAAGGGACAAACTCCAGCTTGAATAGTTATGTCAATCCCACCTCTAGTTTCAGTGGAATATTTCTCCATTTCTATCCAAACTTGTTTTGAATGTTCCTCTATACAGTTGAAACAGATGAAAACAGTGTGGTGTAGCTTTTACATTTATAATGTTTGGGAACCAACAGGAAGAATGAATATTCCTTATTTTTATTCATGCTAAATACTTTACCACATATGTATTCTTATTTATAACTCTGCATGTATAACAAAAGAGCTACCTTGGAAAAGAAGATAGACACATATTCTGCAAAAGCCTACCAAGAACCTGGATAGGAGATGAGCAAATAAGACAGCACTGAGGTGGAAATGAAGGGGAAGATAGAAAGCATATTCTCATATATTCTAGTTATACAATGGAAAGAGTAAGCAAGAAAATAAAATTCAATCAAATAATGCAAGTACAGCTATACAGCTGCTAAATTGCTCTGACCCATTAACTGAAACATTCTCTTTATGCGGGAAAACTATTTATGAAACTCATGAGAAAGACAAAGGCTAATCAAAAACAGTAGAGAGATCACATACCTTTGAAATTTTGTTTCCTAGGGAGCTATTAAGCCTTCATTTCTGTTGCTTTTACATTTTGATTGGGATGCTGAAAAAAGATACAGCTTATCTGTCTCTGAGCAGTGGCTGTTGTTCTGTGAGTTCTAGTCATCTACAGCTATTGCTCTAACCAGATTGCCAAGACACCAGATATCCCAGACAAATTACTAAATACTTCTTTTTGTACACTTTAAAAAATTTTAAGGAAGAAAAATGTTCTTGGCTTTGGAGAATACCTAGATATATGATGTCTCTATGAAGACTTTTATGTCTGGTATTTTGCTATACCCCATGTATGTTAAAACTTTGCTACCACTCCATGAATGGTGGTGTGGTCCAAGGAGAGGTGTTTTCTTTCTGGTTCATAGGCCATGGGTATGAGAAACAGGAGCATAGGCTAAATTTTCACATACATTGCTATTTTGAGCAACTTCAATATATTCAAACGCAGAAACAACATACTGAAGGTTCACCAGTTACTCTTATATGAAACAGATAAATCCTCTTCTCCTACCTCACTGGAAATGAGAACTTATATTCCCCACTTTGATAAATCTAAGTCCTTAGAACTTAAAAATGCCATTAAATCACACAACCTCTGTTGAGCTACCATGTCCTGCTAAATAACTCAATTGTATCAAAGAGTCAGCTGCATTTTCAGAACATTTCCAACTCAATGCCTGTTAAAATGACAGAGCAAAAAAATCTTACCTATCTCTGCAGAACACGTCTCTGACAATTTCACGGGTGCTTCAAAACTTGCCTATTAATTATTTCAGTATTTGTTTAGTGGCAGCCTTTTCACATCGACCCCATGGTTCACCTGAATAAATTACATATAGGTGCTAATCAAACATTTCAAGCAATGCTCCACTACACCTGGTGCCTCAGTATTCAATCCATGTCCAGACTAGTCTCTTGCAATTAATTCAATTGATTCAGACAAATCTGTGGCTGAAACAAAAGCTGCTACAGACTGCAGAGCAGAGAGATAACTGACTAAATGAGATGGCTGTTTGGGGGCAAGGGAGAAGTGGGGGCAAAAAAGGAATGCAAATGGAATATAAATTTTTTTATAGAAAGAGTCAAGTGACTAAAAATATATTCAGATATTTGAAGACAAAAAGCAGCAGTAGGTGATGCCATCTTAACCATGAACTACAAAGATGACCTTTGATGGCAGCAATTTATTAGCCTTAACAATCACAGCATCACAAACTTGCCTTAGGAAAGACCTTCTAGGTAAGTCGCTTCCTGATCTGCCAGTGTAGAATAAATTACTGCAGTGTATTTTCTAATGCTTTATTCGGGCATTACTCTAAATTCCCAAGTGACACAGCTCACAGTGCTTCTAACAGGAATATATTAAACAGTCCAACAGAGATGAATGCTCTAGGAAGTTTCTCAAAGGCTATCAAGTTAAATTTTAAGCTGAGTTTTACATTCTTTAAGCAGTCTATATCAATCTTTGCCAATACAGGTAATTGCCCACTCCATATATTTTTATGTACTGAACATATTCTCACCATTTTGAACACATTCAAAATCATCTTCTTCTATTAATATGAGTATCTAATCAAACTTTGGTTTTTGACTTATCTAAGTCTCAATCCATTCAAGTAAAACTCAAATAGACCTTGAGAATACCAAATACACAACTGCATTTCAAGATGTCAAAGCACTTTGTCAGTTGTTTCCAAGAATCTTAAAGATGGAAGTCCATTCAAAGGTTAAAAGAGCTTTAACTAACAATAATATTGACTGGAAACACAGAAATGTCTAGAGAGCCCTAAGCTTTACTGAAAATGTAGAACTACAAAGGGCTGAGGTAACACATAGGAAATAATCGCTATGGGAACTACATGTTTTTTGTCTACGTCGAGTACATGTCAACTCCTGAATGCCTAAAATATGTCTTGAGACAGTAAGGTATTCAAAGTACAATGTCACACTCCACTTGTAAAGAGATTTGCATCTCTAGGTAAAGCAAATTACCTGGCATCTGTGAGACAATCTTGTGTGGGAGTCATCTGAACAAACACAGATATAGTAGTCTGAACTAATGGCTCAGTGCTCTCTCTGTAGTTTGAGAAAATAAACAGGCATTTTTAGAACGGAATTCTTTTCATCCAAACTAGATCAGATGAATCATGGCCTAAAGATGAATTATGACCTAAATGGCTATGTAAGGCACAGACTTTTGCTGACTAATATATGAAATCAGATAAGAGGAATCTTTTCCTTCGAAACACACATTGGGGGGGAAAAAAAAAAAAAGAAGCCTATACATACTAATTCATCTGATCAAGTCCTACTGAAATAATCCCATACAAGAAATCTACCAACCATCTCCTCATTCAAAGTGGACCTACAGGAACATCTGATCTTTTCTGGTTTGTCACAGCTGAAAATTTTAGTTGCTCCAATAAGTGAGCTATGAATCTGCTCCTTTCAAAAAAGGTCGCCTAGAACAATCCCTTCACTGAGGGATTCTCTCCTCTTCTCTCTTAAAAGTTGAAAGTTGACTTCCCAGATAGTTTTTCAAGAGTCTCATAAAAACTTAGATGATTCTATTTAAGTAAGAAAGGCATAAATACACCTCAAGTACTCCAAACCCTGTCCTGTTTTTCATTTATATATGTTAAAGAAAATGTATTGTACAGCTACTAAAATCAATTATAAACCTCTTGAAGGCAAAAAAATAGGCCTTCCACTATTTTCTTTCAAACATTTGAAACCATTTTGAGAATTGTTTTGCCTCTTAATATGCAGAACATTTTTTTGACACAGTCTATACACCTCAAGTACTCCAAACCCTGTCCTGTTTTTCATTTATATATGTTAAAGAAAATGTATTGTACAGCTACTAAAATCAATTATAAACCTCTTGAAGGCAAAAAAATAGGCCTTCCACTATTTTCTTTCAAACATTTGAAACCATTTTGAGAATTGTTTTGCCTCTTAATATGCAGAACATTTTTTTGACACAGTCTTTCCTTGGTAGATTTAGCTACCCTATTTCGGTAACGTAACACTCTGAAGATCTTCTTGCATCATACAAGTTACTTGCCCTGAAAAAAACCAAAAGCACTCACAACTGGGGCAATCTTATGACTTGTACCTGTGTAAATACTACTCCTTATATCTCAGAGATACGGATCCCTGACCTAGCTATAAGTTCCCTCCTCATCAATATCATGTGTTTATATTTAGAGGTTCTGGGATTATTTGCTACACAGTGAGATTAAAGAAACTTAAATCAATGGCTCTGTTTGCAACATGTTTTATAATAGTATTTGCAATATCTTTCACTATTTACTGCATAAATTATATTAACACTAACACTTTAGATTTTGTTTCTCATTTCTAAGCAATTTTTAGCATAATGCAAACATACAGTACTATAGATTTTGCTCAGATCCTGAAAGCAAAGCTGTAATAGTGAACTGCTGCTTGTTGTTAAGTCACCTTCATCCAAGTTAATTATAGGATCTATTATTTGGAAAATATTACTTTTACTGCATAAATTATATTAACACTAACACTTTAGATTTTGTTTCTCATTTCTAAGCAATTTTTAGCATAATGCAAACATACAGTACTATAGATTTTGCTCAGATCCTGAAAGCAAAGCTGTAATAGTGAACTGCTGCTTGTTGTTAAGTCACCTTCATCCAAGTTAATTATAGGATCTATTATTTGGAAAATATTACTTTACTATGGTCATGTTTGAAATGCGTATTTCTCAGATTGTTCATAAAAGCTAGAACAACTGTAGAAATTACTTGCCTCACTAAAGCAACTATTTTCATTTACATTAGAGAGTATTTTAGGGTGAAATTCACTCAGTGAAAAAAAGAAGACCTCCAGATCACTCATGATAAGTTTAGCTTGCCCATAAAGCCTAGACAACACAAGTCTGTTTGAAACCTGGGCTTCAGAAGAGGGCCAATGCAAACTTCATGAAGTTTAACAAAATGAAATGCAAGGTCCTACATCTGGGTAATGGCAATCCCAGGCACACCTACAGGTTGGATGGGAAAGTAATTGAAACCAGTAGTAAGGAGAAAGACTTGGGAGTGACAGTGGATGAGAAGCTCACCATGAGCCAGCAGTGTGTACTAGCAGCCCAGAAAGCAAATCGAATCCTGGGCTACATCAAGAGGAGTGTGTGCAGCAGGTCAAAAGAGGTGATTCTTCCTCTCTACTCTGCTCTCATGAGCCCACACCTGGAATACTGTGTAGTTCTGGTGTCCTCAATATAAGAAGTACATGGAACTGTTGGAGCAAGTCCAGAGGAGGTAAGAGATAAGAGGACTGGAGCATCTCCCCTATGAAGACAGACTGAGGAAGCTGGGGCTGTTCAGCCTGGATACTGTGTGGAGACCTCAGAGCAACTTTTCAATATCTGAAGGCCCTACAAGGGAGCCAGAGAGGGACTCTTTGTTAGGAACTGCAATGACAGGACAAGGGGTAATGGATTCAAATTGAAGGAGAGGAAGTTTAGGCTATATATAAGAAAAACGTTTTTTACTGTACGGGTGGTGAGACATTGGCACAGGTTGACCAGGGATGTGGTGGCTGCCCTGACCCTGGCAGTGTTCAAGACCAGGCTGGACATGGCCTTGAGCAACGTGATCTGGTGAGGAGGTGTCCCTGCCCATGGCAGGGAGGGTTGGGACTAGATGATCTGTAAGGTCCATTCCAACCCTTAAATTCTATGATGGTAATGGCAATCCCAGGCACACCTACAGGTTGGATGGGAAAGTAATTGAAACCAGTAGTAAGGAGAAAGACTTGGGAGTGACAGTGGATGAGAAGCTCACCATGAGCCAGCAGTGTGTACTAGCAGCCCAGAAAGCAAATCGAATCCTGGGCTACATCAAGAGGAGTGTGTGCAGCAGGTCAAAAGAGGTGATTCTTCCTCTCTACTCTGCTCTCATGAGCCCACACCTGGAATACTGTGTAGTTCTGGTGTCCTCAATATAAGAAGTACATGGAACTGTTGGAGCAAGTCCAGAGGAGGTAAGAGATAAGAGGACTGGAGCATCTCCCCTATGAAGACAGACTGAGGAAGCTGGGGCTGTTCAGCCTGGATACTGTGTGGAGACCTCAGAGCAACTTTTCAATATCTGAAGGCCCTACAAGGGAGCCAGAGAGGGACTCTTTGTTAGGAACTGCAATGACAGGACAAGGGGTAATGGATTCAAATTGAAGGAGAGGAGAGGAAGGCTATATATAAGAAAAACGTTTTTTACTGTACGGGTGGTGAGACATTGGCACAGGTTGACCAGGGATGTGGTGGCTGCCCTGACCCTGGCAGTGTTCAAGACCAGGCTGGACATGGCCTTGAGCAACGTGATCTGGTGAGGAGGTGTCCCTGCCCATGGCAGGGAGGGTTGGGACTAGATGATCTGTAAGGTCCATTCCAACCCTTAAATTCTATGATTCTATGATCACTTTGGATTTCAAGAAATACACTTATGCTCTCTATAGTCTGGCTATTTCAGACTACCCATTGGTATGTTTGAAACATGCTATAATGAAAGAAAAAAGAAATGCTAATTAACAATGCAAACAATTCTTATTTTCTCTGTTGAGACAGCTGTCATGTAATTTGCCCTCTCAATTATTAGAACGTCACTCATGTCACAAACACACTGCTGAATTAGACCACAAATGTGCACTGCTTTCACTGCTCTATTTACATCTAAATATTTTCAGTGTCCCAGACACTATTGGTAATCGCCACACAGAACATGTATCATTCAAAAGATAAACAAATGCAAACCTCAGAGATCATCTATGTTGACAAATTAAGCACAACTTCTCCATGTGATCAAACACATGCAGAATGTGAACAGTGTTTAACTGGATAATATCTGCATCTCATCTGTATAATAATCCGAATTTACCATTAGCATCACTATCAATCACAAACAATGTGTGAAATAATGCCGAAAGACAGATTTAGCAGCTGGGCTGAGTACGTATTTTAAGAAAATCTGGTTTTGAAATTATAAACTAAAATTTAATTAATTTGTTCACCAGATGCTCAGACTGGCAAAAAGAAGATTGAAACAGTTCTGTAAAATGTACTATATGATCTGTTGCAGAAAAAATATCTGCCTGAAGAACTTTCTGTTATTAATTGCATTCTCTAATTCTGTACAGATATAAAAAAGTTTCACCCTAAAAAGATGTCCCAGTCCTGTTCATTTTCAACAGCCAATAGCATTTCAGAGTAAAAGAGTAATCCTGAACATATTACTCCATCTAAAAATATGGCCAATATACACAGAATGTTATTGTTATGCACAAAAATACTCAACACCTTTTTTTATACACTCACAAATCAATGAATGGTATTAAATAGCATGCACGCATATCTGATAGACACGATATCTCAATGTTTATATTGTACTTCAATTACTTTCTCGTAACTAAACCAAATTTTGCCTTTTAATCATTTAGATGAAGCAGCCTAAACAACCTCAATCAAAACAATGATTGTTACAATTATTACTGTATAATACTACCAACCACCTTGAAATACTGGCACAGTATTGATGTGTTTTAAAAAATAGAGCACTGCATTCAAAATGCAGCAAATTTATATAAAGCAGCAAGATATGAATGATGTCTCATTTTATAAATACTTATACATACCAGATGATGCAGTAAGAATGCAGGATTTTTCATCATGTCACTGTGAGATTCTGCATGAATATACTGTGTTATTACTGCTCACATATTTCTACATTCTCGCTGCTTGTAGATTTTAAAAAATAAATAACATCATACAAGTGGAGATTAGGATAGAAGAAAAGGCTCAGAAAACAATGTCTTTACCCAAGGAGTGGATCACATTGCACTGATAGAAATTTAATTGTTCTTCAGGAAGCATAATGAACAGCCTTATCTCAGGAGATCTCTGTTCTTTACACACATCAAGAGTGATGACAGCTCATCCTTACCAGAAGCCAATACAAGGAGGAAAGCACTTGCCTGAGAGCATTAAACCTATGGCACATTAAATGCCTGTCGTCATCAGAGACAAGTATTACCACATAGCCTTATCAAGCTAGCTCAGATACTGCAATTCAGACAAAGAGGCCTTTCTCATATTTCTCAGCAAGACAAATCAAGAACATCTCTGTTTAATTTGAGTGTGTTTGCCTTTACTAGCCTGGCAGCCCATTGCCTAATTCTCCACACCACTGTATCACCAAGCCAAGTCTGGTCTTTTCTTGGCAGTCAGTGGGGAATTGCACAGGCAGTGAAGGCAGTCCCCCGGAGTGAAAGGGAATACACGGCTTTATCCTGCCAGATTAGGAGCAATATTGATTGGCTGCAAGACTATTCTGTGCAGACGCCTTCCGATAGAAAGTGGATCTCTAGTAACAAACCCTTGAGTACAGAGATAAAAGGGAAAGTCATGAAATATTTGGGGTTACAGAAGCATTTGAATAAGCCTTCTCTGAAAGAAGCGTAGAAAGAAAAGCAGCCTAACTCAGCAAATAGGCATTTACACACAACATTCCTAGATAATAGGAAGCAGAACACAGTCTTTTGCACAAAAATCATCATGGAAATTCATGACCTGGTCTCTCTT